>NW_015657490.1:568132-608337 GCF_001515625.1 Sinocyclocheilus rhinocerous
TCACACTCACTCACTCACTCACTCACTCACTCACTCACACACACACCTTATGGACCCTGCCACAGCTATTGTATATGGAGCCAATTATATTTGCTGTAGCCTAACCCTTACAGAGCCCTTTGGCATTTTTATGATGAACCATTGGGAGCTCTCACAATATTGCTATTGTTATATCTCACAAAAACAAGTATTTACTATTTTACTAAACCTACTCACACAGTGTTACTCTTTTGGGGTTAGATGTATAATGCAGACTTCTACAGCCACTCTCTCTCTTTCACACACACACACACGGTGGCATTGGATCAGTAATTTATGAGCATGCTAACTCATGTGCGCACACACATGCTAAGACTTAAACACACACATGCACCCTTTGAACTATGCATAAGTCTCTACGCTCGAGATCAATGTGTTTGCTAAAGGTACGAGAGGAAGTTTGCATGGATGTTTTTTTCATGGTAAAGAGGTGAGGTTTCTCGTTTTTCATGTTTTGTTTCATTCTTGTGCTTCTCAGCCCTGTCTGCAAACACACTCAAGCCCTGAAGAGTCACAAACAAAGCTGGCGCTTCCGACGCTTTCCTCCTCGGCCATAATCTCGTCCGCAAATCAGATTCTTCATTATCACTTAAACCGATGTGGCAGACAATAAATGTTCATTAATTTTTCACTAATAGAAAGGAGCCAAAAAGATTTTTGGATAAGCTAGGTTTATTCTTTGAAGTATCTTGAAGTACAACATACATACCGCGGTATTGATATGCTACTGCACCATGATACTGCCACAGTTATGCTATGTTTCTTAAAGTTAAAGTTCACCCAATAATAAAAATTCTGTTATCATTTACTGGTATCCTTTGACTTCCACAGTCTTTTTTTTTCCACAGTATGGAAGTCAATGGCTACTGTCAACTGTTTGGTTACCAAAACTCTTCAAAATATCTTGCTCAACAGAAAAAACAAACTCATACAGGTTTGGAACAACATGAGGGTGAGTAAATGATGACAGAATATTCATTTTTGGGTGACCTGTCCCTTTAACACAGTTAAGTACACTTTAACACTAAGTACACTGCAGTTTGTAATGATATCAAATTAAAAGTTTCACTTTAAAGGACATTTTAAATCATTATGTTTTAATCTTTTGTTGTGCTTTAAAGAAGTGCACTAATTGTGATGTGTTGACTTACATATTAAAGCGCATGTAAAGCACTTGATTCTAATTTTAACTGCAGTGTGTTATGTTGTGTAACTTAATACATTTTAAATGTATTAAATTTCAACCTCGTCATTACAAATGTATAATTACAAATATGCATATTTAAATACATGACATACAACTTTCAATGTAAATGAAATTGAAGTATATTTTAGTTCATCATAAATGCTCGTCTGTACATTGGGCTGTGCACTTTTTAATTTCAAAGACAATAGAAGTAATTATGAAATTCTATATAAAGATGTACTGCATAAGTGGTCAAAAAACACTCTAAAGTTCACCTAACTGCATTTAATATAAATGTGACCCTGGACCACAAAACCAGTCATAAGGGTCATTGATGTATGGTTTGTTAGGATCGGACAATATTTGGTCGAGATACAACTATTTGAAAATCTGGAATCTGAGGGTGCAAAAAAATCTAAATATTGAGAAAATCATCTTTAAAGTTGTCCAAATGAAGTTCTTAGCAATGCATATTACTAATCAAAAATTTAGTTTTGATATATTTATGGTAGGACATTTACAAAATATCTTCATGGAACATGATCTTTACTTAATATCCTAATGATTTTTGGCATAAAAGAAAAATGTATAATTTTGACCCATACAATGTATTGTTGGCTATTGCTACAAATATACCCCAGCGACTTAACACTGCTTTTGTGCTCCAGGGTCACAAATGTGAACTATAATATATTTTTAATTTAATAACAAATAAAATGTGTCTGAAACATACAGTACATTCATTGCACACTTAAGTAAATTATTTCCATGATAAAAGCATGCTAAAGTGTACATTCCTTCGCTCTTATAAGCACAAAAGTAAGTCTAGTAAGTCTATGTGTTTGTAGTCACTTTAGTACTTTAGTAGTTCAAATCTCACACTTGAGTTTGTCAGCCAAGGCCTCCAGCTGCGATCCTCTCGTTTCCTCCCTTGTGCGCTCGGCTGTCATGATGTCATCCACCTGTGCAGACAAGAATCTGCTTTCTATGTGGCAACACTCAACTAAATAAACTGGTTACTGCTTCGGTAACCAAAGAACACAGTCAGGAAGACTTCACACATCATCCTAAACAATAATGACAGAACGGGACAGGACGGAGGTCTAGATAAATCGGCGTTTGATCGGACCGTAAGACATGCTGATAAGGGTCTGTCTGGGGCGGGAAATGACTCATGACTGTGTGTTTGTATCTGTATATCAGCAGACCTGCGTTACAGTGTCTGTGTGTGTGACTGACATTACAGAATGACTGTGGCATTAGGTGTGTGTGTGTGTGTGTGTTCGGTCGATACGCGAGATTGCCTGTGCGGTAGAGCGCATGTTGTGCCACTTTGATTTGGTCTTTTTGCAGTGACAGGAGTCAGAGGGGTTTTCTGGCTCGGCACTCTGGGTGTAGATGTGACGGGACCGTTCTTGCCAAGTGGGCTATGATGGCAGCCCTGCACATGGGCATGTCCGTACAGGGCCTTGTCAAGCTTCCTGTACGCTGTATAAACTTGTGAGCGAGCAAATTGCTCACAGATAATCGTAGGCATTATTCCCACCTAGATAATCATGCTGCCGCAAAGGGTTGTGGGTGATGATAGCGATAGTGGCTCTGGAAAGGGTGATGTCATTGAGGAGTGCAGAAGGCAGTCTGGTGCTGGTGGGCCGATAAAAGGCAAGGGCTCTGGTGGGACGAGTAATGCTCCTTCACAGGAGAACTAATGCTTAAAGTTCATATCAATAATCCACTTTAGACATTCTACTGACTATAAGTAAGTACATGTACTTTGCAACTGCATGTCAACTAACTCTCATTAGAGTATTAGTAGACTGTTAGATTAGGGTTAAGGCTAGTAGAATAAGTTAACGTGCCTATAAGTTACTTACAGTCAGCAGAATGTCTAAAGTAGACAAAACAAAATGTTACTGACCTAATGGAGTTCTGCAGTTATCTATGGAAGCCCGTTTCTGCCGCAGGAAAATAAATAAATAAATGTAATTATTAATTTTTTATCTCAATTCTGACTTTATCATTTCTGTTTTAGTTGTATTTCTCACAATTCGGACTTTTCTTCTCAATATTGGAACTGTGAAAAGACAGAATTGTGAGATTTTAAAAAAATCTGAACTGTGAGATAAAAGTCTGAATTATGAGATAAAGTCAGAATTGTGAGACAAAGGTCAGAATTATGAGATAAAGTCAGAATTGTAAGATAAAAATTCTGAAATGTGAGATAAAGTCAGAATTGTGAGATTAAAAAAAAGTCAGAATTATGAGAAAGTCAGAATTGTAAGATAAAAGTTATGAAATGTGAGAAAGTCAGAATTGTGAGATAAAAAAGTCTGAATTATGAGATAACGTCAGAATTGTAAGATAAAAATTCTGAAATGTGAGAAAGTCAGAATTGTGAGATAATTTTTTTTTCTAAATTATGAGATAAAGTCAGAATTGTGAGATAAAAAAGTCTGAATTATGAGATAAAGTCAGAATTGTGAGATAAAAAAATTCAAAATTATGAGATAAAGTCAGAATTGTGAGATAAAAAAGTCAGAATTGTGACAGTCAGAATTGCAAGTTTATGTCTCAGATTTAAGACTTCTCAGAATTGAGAGTTTATATCTTGCAATTCTGACTTTTTTTCAGAATTGTGACTTTTTCTTGCAGTTGCAAGTTTGTAGGCTTTTTTCGCAATTCTCACAGTTGTGAGATATAAACATGCAATTTGTTTGTGAGTTTGTAAGTCATCATTGCGAGATACAAAGTCGTAATTCTGAGGAAAAACATCAGAACTGCAAGGTGTTAACTCACTATTACTACTCAAATTGCGAGACAGTAACTCACAATTGTGATTTTATAACTTTCAATTGCAAGATATGAACTCACAGTTCTGAGAAGAAAAGTCCTGAGAACTTCTGAGGAATGCAAAAGTAATCATATATTCATCTATCTCATATATTTCTCCTAAAACTTATTTGGAGACATAGCAGTTGACACAAATGAGACGATTGTTGACATGCAGTAAGAGCTACATAACTAATGTGGATATCATAGATCAGACATTAAGTTTAAATAGGTGAAGAATTCATTAAGTTCATATTGAGAGCTGTCTTTTGACTGCAGGTTTTGGCACAGTTTGAGACATTCTGTCACAGAAAGATCTGAGAAGTGAGAGATCTTTTGAGATATTTCCTAGCCAGTTTTCTTTCCTATGCGTTAAGGGGACTCGCCCCAGTTCTTGAGTGGATATTTTAAAATCCTGCGTCCCTGAGGCGTGAAGTGCTGGGCTACGGTAGTGCGTTTACTGTGTAAACAGACCCTTGTGAGGTCTTCAGAGCCGTGTACTGCTCCTCTACATCAACCCCATTCTAGGCCCCTCTGCTACTTCTCCTGGAGCACGTAGCCACCCCGTCCCTCCCCTCACCTGCCCGCGTGTGCAGCTGCCCTCATTATACTCCCCTCTTCTGTCCACTGGCACACACTCAACATGCATGTCGTCTGACGCATTGACGGCATCGGTTCCCCCGCTGACGCTCAGCGCTCTGAGAATGAGCTGAGTGATAACACATGACAACATGTTTACAAGAGGCTTGAATGCCTCTCGCATTAAATATATAGTTTAGGCATGAAACTCTAACTAATCGCTAATTGGCTCGTTCAACGCCGTGGCACCAGCTAATAAAAGTACTTCCTAGTCCACAAAACCATATATATATAGTATCCTAGCCTGAGTTTGGCACGTTGCGTGATTATGAAAGCTTATGTTAGCCCTCCTCCTCCCCAGCACCACCTGTAGAGATCTGGGGGGGTTCTACATTTCTTGAAGCAGCCTTCCTTTGTTATTTTTGTATTTGCTCAGCAGCAGCAGCAGTGTAGCAGACCTCGTCCGCCAAAATCAAGCTTATGTATATTTCATAAGCATTCCAAGAAATGCTGGTTGAAATTATCACTCCGAGAGTTGTCATGACTGAACTTTGTTTTTTCATGATGGCATCAAATTGTGCCATTGTAGCCCAGTTAGTACCTGCAGCCTAGTCCACAAAACCATATATATATATATAGTATCCTAGCCTGAGTTTGGCACGTTGCGTGATTATGAAAGCTTATGTTAACCCTCCTCCTCCCCAGCACCACCTGTAGAGATCTGGGGGGGTTCTACATTTCTTGAAGCAGCCTTCCTTTGTTATTTTTGTATTTGCTCAGCAGCAGCAGCAGTGTAGCAGACCTCGTCCGCCAAAATCAAGCTTATGTATATTTCATAAGCATTCCAAGAAATGCTGGTTGAAATTATCACTCCGAGAGTTGTCATGACTGAACTTTGTTTTTTCATGATGGCATCAAATTGTGCCATTGTAGCCCAGTTAGTACCTGCAGCCACCGCAATTCTGCTCAAACCAGTTGTGTATTTGTTTGTTTGATCTTCACCAGATTACAATAGCAGCGAATCTCATCGAATGCTGACTGGATGGATTTCAAGAGATTAATAACTTTGAATAAGCATGTTTGGTTTCATGTCTTCTCTCCTCTAATCCTTTATTGACTGTCCAACCGGTTGGCAAAGAACATTGTGCAGTTCCCTTTGTGTGAAGTTTTAAAGAGTGCAAACAAAGATCTCTCACCCCACATACTCGCTCTCTCTTTCCGCGGTTAATGTTACATGAGCTATTGAGATGAGCTTTGACTCAATTAGCACTGGGTTTGTAGAACCAAAGATGCCAAAGTGGAAAACTCTGACAGGTGCTGATGAATCCGCTGGTCACTTTATGTTTTTCACTGTATTGAAACAAGCGTGCTGCTAAATGCTGTGAAGAATCTGCTGAAGGTAAGTTGTCACAAAGAGCCAGTTATGGCCCAAACAGAGTGGTGCAGATATGATGTCAGAACCCGGAAGACTTACTCGTTCCTTTGAGATTTTCCTACGGTGTTTTATAATGGTGTTTTTCAATTCATGAGTAAAATAAAGCCTTTGGTAAACATAACTTGATATTTTGACGTCTTGTTCTACAACGTAAACTGCACACATTCACACCCCTTATCTAGTTACTTATTAGAAAGATTAATTTAAAAAATAAACATAACTGCTTCAAAATTTGTGTTTTCCGTATGGGTGCATGCAGTTTACCTTGTAGAACAAAACAGCAAAGTGTCATAACAGCAAAGTGCTGGTTAGGTCTGTTTTGAAGAATGGCAGCTGGTTTGAGCTGGTTTAAGCTGGTCATGTGCTGGTTATAAGCTGGTCCTGAACTGGTTTAAGCTGGTCATTTGCTGGTCCTAAGCAACTAGCTCCTGCTCAGGACCAGCTCATAACCAGCTCAACTAAGGACCATCTTAAACCAGCTGCCATTCTTCAAAACAGACCTAACCAGCATATGCTGTTTTTTTCAACAGGGCGTGTTCTGACGTCATGCCTGCATAACTCTACGTAACCAGGATTTAAAGCTGGTGTGTCTAACTTGGCTGCCGGTCTACACATCCAACCCAAATGCTGAATCTGACCTTTGCTGCCACCATTCAGCTGGATGTTCAGCCTGCTTGTCTCGTTTCAGAGGTCCAGAAGTCATAGTTTGGGTGAAGACTGGACGCCGCACATTGAGCTCCTCATCTGGGTTGTCTCGAGGCGTCTCAAATGAGTGTGGGGCTCTCGTATCGCCTCAGCTGACCTCCTTGTCCAGGACAGTGACGTATGGGAACCATCTTTCCCAACCCTAAGACACCGCCAGCTTACAACACCTCAACGTCTCTCATCCTCTCAGCATGGGACGCGCCTCACATATGGGATCCATGCAGTATAACGACGGGCCATTAGCTGCTGTACCATCACTCTTTACATCATTATTCACGTGTACGGATGTTTCTCCTGTACGGGGGTCATGAGACAGCGCTGTAATGCAGATCGCAGACACGACAGACCCATGCTCTTTTTTGAGAGTTTTTCCCAATCCAGTTTCCAAGCAATCTGAAAAAACATTATTTGTGGTGCTTGCTAAAGCAAAGGTCACTGTTATTATTAGCCATACTTAGGGTTAGTGACTTGAACAATTTGCAGTACTACACATGAATTATCCCTCAAATCATGTGCCTCATTGTGGAGAGGTTTACTAGGACTTTTCTAAGAGGTCAGCCTTAAAGGCAAGAAAATCCCTTAGACTTACATTGAAAATGGGCTCCATACATATCTACAGAGCAGAATAGCATAGAGACTTGTGGGCTTGTTTGAAATGAGCCAATAACTATATATATATATATACACAGTATATAAATATGCATACATGCACATTAATTAAGTATAGCTCCTGTAGAGTCTTTCATAACATCAAGCAAGCATCAAGCAAGTACGGTTGAGCTGCTGTTGACCATGCTTGATGCGCTCTGTGTATGTATGCTGATCAGTGTTTACAAGTGAATAAAAGCCTAAACATACTTCATTTGTCATGAAATATCAACTTCTTTCACAAGATACCCAGAACACAGTGGCAACCTAAAAATAAGCTAGAAACAACTCACAATACCTTAGCAACTACATAGCAATTCCCTGGCAACCACCAACTCCATCCTAGCATTGTGGCGGCGAGTTTTGCCAGCCAAACTAAATAAAATGTAAAAACTGAGCTTTTTTTCCCCATTATTTCTTTTAGAAGAGAGGATATTAATGGTGATAGATCTCTGTAGTGCAATTGGAAGATATCAGATTCAAAATTTCCATAAAATGCTTTGTACTTGTAGAAAACTCTGGCTCACAAATGCAGCAACCGATGAGCATAAAGGAAGGAATTAAGTCACATACTGTACTGTACTGTACACTCGCTTCAAACTGTAGCTGTCAATCACCTCGTAGCACTTACAACACCTTCGAGACATTAAGGAGCCTGTGTTTGTTTCCTTTGTGTTTGTAAATCTCTTCAGGAAAGGACGAAAGCAAGACAGACAGACGGTAAGACATTCTTTCTGGGTATGAAGTGTCATGTTTCAGTCTGGAACAAACCGTCTCTTGTCTGTGGATGTGCAGAACTGTCCTGGTGCCATGAGGGCTGTTTTCCCCTCGCTCTGATTTGAAGATCACGGTTCAAATGGGGGACACGTTTATATAGATGCTGTCCTGGCGATATCTGAGCGCTTGCCAGTGAAGCAGTCACCACATCAGCTTCTGAAAGAGATAAACATGTTCATGCCATCTAGAGTTTCATACCTGTGCAGTCCAGGCATCAGTTCAGGGAATTTGTGCAGCCGAGCAAAGCCTGATGGAATATTTTTTGCAGTGATTATCTTCTGTATAGGCCCGTTTCACACGGCACATAAGACACTCTGAGTTTCTACAGTGAGTATTTCTTGGAATTAATAACTGACATAAATTATGACATGGTTAGCAGGATTCAGCCACTGAGAATTCTTGCAAACCTTACCATTACTGAATCTAATTGACATGAGAAGAGAGGCCACATCTGAATCTGAATGAAACCGAAAGCCCAAAGTGTAGCTATGAACTGCTGAAGTCATGTGGATCCTCTGAACAGAAGTGCCGTGTGTTTGTAGCACGCTCTACAGATATTTGATGCTTTCTCGTTGCATCATTACTGCAAAAGATTGGTTCAAGGCGTTTAGCGAGCTACATGTGTAAAAACGGGCCCTGCTTTTGCGTGCGGTGCGAAACAGGCCTAATGTTCACAGAGCCGTCCTGCATCTCTGCAAACTTCATTAAAGCCCTAATATGTTTCTTATTTAAGGTGAAATTGTAGCAGACTACCATTGTAGAAATGGAAAGCATAAATGCGCAGCACGTTATGGCCAGCTCAACTCATTTCCTGTACTGTGTGCATGGAGTGTCTAATTCAGGATGAGCTGAAGACCTTTCCAGAATATCTGAAATCTGGATTTCTTGATATATACGCAGAGATGCGTTTAGACTTGGTGCCACCGGGCTGGTTTCTTCCAGCGAGCTCCTACCTGTCCCGCCTGCTGCCGGGGGCCATGTGTAATCAGAGGTTTTTCAGACGTGCTGCCGAGACTCATAATTCTGCCACCAAATATAAAGCTGCATCAGTTTGTGTGTGGCATGACTCTTATCATGAAGTCTGCATGCATGCTCAGTTTGCGTCATTAACGCTGCTCATTTGACAGTTGTTAACTGATCGGACGCTTCAGCATTTCCACACTGCAGACGAGAGAACGTAACAGTTTTATTGTGGGCTTCATAAAATGCCTCTTCCTAAAATCTCCATGAATCGGTCCTCGGATTTCAGTCTTTCCAGCGCTGCCTCACAGCAGAAGTCTCAAATAAGGAGAGATTTAGATGAGCGCCGTTGGCTTGGATCAGCTGGCTTCCTCCTCTTCAACTGGTGATTTCACATGAGTGGGAAAATGATTCATAAATCCAGCTTACATTCTCGGTGGCAGGCAGCAAATCCCTTCAGTGAGCCTCGGCATCCACGCTGATCTGCTCTGATGAGTGCCAGTGCGTCAACAGTGAGCGCTGGGACGCTGCCATGTCAGATAGGATCGCAGCAGAGAGAGCGCAGGCCTCCAAGCCGCTCCTGAGAGAGTTTTTGGCTGCTCCCGCTCCACCGCTAAAGCGCCGGCCAGAGATAAATCCAGACCGAAGAGACGTTTTTAGTAGCGATGAGGCGGCGTTGTAAATCTTTGCCATTTTTTGGCTTTTTGCTCATTTTGTGTGACCAGTATATTTCATGCCTCTGTTGAGAGTTTAGGACAAAAAGAACTGGAAGCATATTTCTTGACATGCAGATCACAAGAACTCAAGTTACCTTTAAAACAATACAGCCTTGCACCAGCACTGCAAAAAATGATTTTCTTACTTGGTATTTTTGTCTTGTTTTCCAGTACAAATATCTAAACATTTTTCATTAGTGATATTTACTAATAAATACTACATATTTTCTGATGAAAATCTGAGTGGTGCTTACCTTTGCAAAACGTGTCGCTTGTCATAAGCTGAAGCGCTTTGCTAGCTGAATCTGATAAGTACACAGCATTAATGTAATATTACAATTAGCATCTGATTGTAGGGGGTTGTGGCTGATTGTTGGGTAGTTTCTGGCGTGTTCCAAGAGGGTTGCTTTCTGGCCCAAGTCAAAAGAGCCGACTGTGATACTGTTGAGTAAATGCAGCATGGGTCGCCTCTCCTTCAGTGCTGGATTTCACTACACGACTTTTAAAATCGAAACAGATTTTAAAACACTAGGCATCATACATGTGCAGACTTTGTAAATAGATACAGAGGAAAAATTGGGCATCACACACTACCAGACTTTCAAGCCGTTCCGATCACAACAAACTCAACTCAGAACATGCACCTTGTTGCTAAAAGAAAACTTGCTTGATATCCTCTGACTGAATGGATCCATGATGTTGCATGATGATGGTGATGATAATGGTAGTGTATTGTAATAATTATAATAATAATGTAATATTGTTTACATTAGAGATCAGAGAGGAAGATCAGAGGTGTGTTCATGAGATCATGTTGTCATATAATGTGCTTTGTGCAAAAAAGAGAAAAAAAAGAAAGAAAAAAAAATCCAGTCCATACTGTAAATAATGGTGAAAATCGTGTAGTGTATTCCAGCCTTTAGTTGTTCTTAATGTAAAAGGTTATTTTTCATCATTTATCTGGCATCTTGAAAGAAAATCAAGGATTGACAGCACGCCTCTCCGCAGAATTTGAAGCATCATTCATGTCGTGACAGATGACGATGAAGCATTATTGTGTGTTATGCTGAACTGGGCTGCTGAATCTGTTCCACTGAACGGACTGTTCTGATTCCGCAGCACATCTGTTCTCTTTTCCTTGGCACTGTGACGCTGGCAGGGCAGGTCTCTACCTCACACACCTATCGGGGCGCTTTACAAGAGTCCACAGAGTGCCACAAACAGCCCTGGCCTTTTAATATCACGTCCTGCGAACGTTCGTTTCTCAAGTCCTGCTCTTTTTGCATGCTTAAGTATAACCACATGTTATGCCACGCACGTAATCTTTTCCACTGAAGTGAGTTGGGCTCTGGGAGAGGAGAGGAGACAGGCTGTTCTCTGCCATCTATGGTGCTGGCTGGCACGGCGGCGGGCACCATTCAAATGTCAGCGTGCAGAACGCAAGCACTTCTCTAAACAAACATGCATACGCGTGCATACATGCAGAGCAAGGCACTTTTACCCAGCAGCCCCTGGAAGCAGCTTTAGATGTCTTTATTTGACTCGGTGACATTGCTGGCTCTCATTTGTTTCTAGTTTTGATGTATCTATGCAAACACGCCGTTAATCAGAAATTCTGAGTCATGCAACTCGCATTAATTGACAGGCGCTGCATCCTCAGAAATGAGCGAGGATGGGCAGATGTTCTCGTGTCCTCTGAAGTGGCAGATTCAAGAGCAATTTCAGGTGTGACATGATCATTAGACCCTGCTCACACTACGAGACAGAAGCTACACGGCAATACGCTGAAGCGCAAAAACTTGCATTTACCAAACTTGCATTTCACATTTCAACATATGTCGAATCAGCAATAAAATCTGTCCCATAAATGTTGCTCTAATAGCAAGAAAGAAAGTGTATATTTCAGGTTGGTTGAGTCACGTCACAAATACGCTCTCTTTATGTAACAAGTCTAAAACATGAACAATGAACGACTAAAGCATAAATAATTTACAGCATTACAAAAATGTAAATTGAATGTTTGATTTTTGCACTTTCTTTCTTGTCTAAATTAGATACCGTTGATGAATAGTAGTACATGACAAAATATCGACTAAATTTAAAGAATATTTTGTTCCCTTTCTTTCTCTCTCTCGCTCTTGCTTTCATTCTCTCTCTTCTCTATCTATATCTATCTATCTATCTATCTATCTATGACTAAACACTGGCGAACATGCAGTTGTTTTTGCACATGCACAGAATGGGGAAAAGAAAAAAAGGTCTGAAATAAAAATATCAAGTTGATTTCAATCTGGAGTTTTTCGTCATAGATTATTTGCAGACATGAATTTGCATTAGTATTGTGTTGGCAGGGTGCATGCAAATGCACTGTCATTTTAAATGCAATGGATGTGTTTGAGGAATTTTCTGTAGTGCCAGCAAGCGTACGTGCAACAGGAAGTGAGAGGTGAGGGTGGGTCCTGAAACCCAAGGCTGCCCTACCTGCTTTTGCCTGTCTTTGCAAAGAGAGAGAGAGAGAGAGAGAGAGAGAGTGATTGAACGCGTGCCAAGTATGAACAGAGTGAGAGACAGGTTCTCGGTCGAGAGGAATTCTGCCTCGACAAAGATCCATCATCACCCGCAGCACAAATCTCCATGGCGACTGGAATGTTTTTGAGGGTGGGTCCTGAAACCCAAGGCTGCCCTACCTGCTTTTGCCTGTCTTTGCAAAGAGAGAGAGAGAGAGAGAGAGAGAGAGTGATTGAACGCGTGCCAAGTATGAACAGAGTGAGAGACAGGTTCTCGGTCGAGAGGAATTCTGCCTCGACAAAGATCCATCATCACCCGCAGCACAAATCTCCATGGCGACTGGAATGTTTTCTTTAATAATAGGCAAAGCCGAAAGTGGAGTTTATCTTCACATAGCCGTTCTTACAGACAGCTGTCAGATACATGTACCACAAACACATGCCTGTGCCATTCCATTTGTTACAGTTACTAAGAGGAGACATGTGACCATCAAATACACCACCGACCCACTGCCAAGTTCATCGTTCCCGCAAAAAGCCTTTAGGGTACAACACAATAATGTCTGAGCGCACAATTCCGTGTGCTGAACAAATGAGCTGCATGTTTTGGTTGAATGTTAGAGACGGTGAGGTGTTATCTCTTCGCCGAAATGGGAGGAGTTTAGATCGCTCTCTCTGTTACAGAGGGCCTGAGAGCCCGGGACGGGCCCTATTGTTCTGCATTGAGACCATGCTGGGCCCTCAGAGAGCCCAGAGAACAAAAGAGCCAGCATTCTTGAGGCTTTTTCTCTGGGCTGAGATCATGAAGGTGTATCCTTGTTGTGCTTGATGTACAGATACCTGTACTCTTATTGATGTTTGTCTCAGACGCAAACAATCTCTGCATTATCTAATCTTTGTTTTTCTGGTGTTGTCGATTGCCCACTGCTGGGTAATTCTGCATATTAAGGTGCTCGTTAAAGTTGTACCCGATCCATGTGCCTTTAGCTCTAGTTCCTTCACGCTTTTGTTCGCTATGGGAAAGACACCATATCCCAGAGTCCACTCTGCCCCGGTGAACTGTGTCTTTGTCCCAAAGGAGTCTAGAGGGTTTCTCACAGTCTGACAGGGCTCTACCTCATCTGTCAGGTGTGGTCCGCAGGTGAAACGGCACCATGGGAATGGAGTTGTTACAATCGAAGTCAAGAGCACTGCTCTGCATAACACCGCTAGCTCAGTTTAGCAGACAAGCTTTTGTTTTCAAAGCATAAAACAAAGGATACGGGATTGTATGCTATGCCGGTTTCTTTTCCAAATCTGGTAATCACTTCCGTTTCCTGCAAGTCTGGAAGGTCGTGTAAGCTTTCTGCAGGTGGATGGGGCATTGCAGGTGTGCATCAGGTACGGCCAACCTGAGCAAAACTGCATGCTGCATTAACTGTCATGCTTCATCTGCCAATCTGCACTCAAACGGGCCAAAAGACATGATACTAAAAACATTCAGAGCTATTTGATATGAAGTAGGCTTAAACTATGTGAATCCCATGTAAAATGTAATGCCAGCAGGGCGTGAATTCCCCTATGTGCGATTTCAGGGTGCACAGTCCTGTGGCATGCAATCACAAGACAAAAAATGGAAAAGCTTTTTCCCATCAGCCAACTACAGTGATGTAATGCTGTATAGATTATTGGCAGCAACATCCTGACCAAATGTGCCCACTGGCCTTCAAATCATCCTCATAAGAACACAGAGGAACGTGTGTATATTGGGTTTTATTCGTTGCACTATGGCTTGGTTTGCATCATCCAGAGCACCTTTCCGAATCATAAAATGACTGTGTGAGACGTGTGAATGAAAGCCCAGAGATGTTGCGTCTCAAGTGTGCCTATGCACATGCTCAAGGCACATTGTGCTGTGGTGCTCATGTTGGAGACGCAGGGTTGAATTTGGCCTTCCTCGTGTCCTCATTCTCTTGCTCTAGTGACCAAAGCCCAAAAATAAAAAGCAGAAGTATTAGTTTGTGTTCTCCTTCCATATATATATATATGATTCATTTATGTTTAAAACCTCTACTGTGTAATCAGTATGGTTTAGTGTTGTGCAGTCAGGTAACAGTACCTAATCACTACATCCAGCGCTCTACTGCGTGGGAGAGAACAAGTTTAACAGGAACTAGGACCTGACAGCATCAGCCCTGCAATTCTGTTTTTCTTTTCCATTGTGGCTCAGGCCTGATCCCATAATCAGCCTGCCGTCCGGGCCTGAGACAGAGTCCAAACCTCCCAAATCCCATTCTTCGCAACTTGTCCAATTGTGAGAGCTGGAAGCCAACCCCAGATTCAGTTTTCTTGGGCATGTTCCGTTGTTTCCAGTTGAATAGGAAAGTGGCCAGTGATTTGGATGGGCTATATACAGTACTGTACGTAGATCATTGCACATTGTGCGAGTGGACAAGGCTGTTTTTAGCCCGGGAGGACGGCCGCTCGAGCCCCACCCCAGAAACGCTGGCCTTAGGGAGCCAAGACTGGGCAGAGATCAGCGATTGATGTCGACAATAATAAATACACCCACACAGTGTGCGTAAATGCTCACACAAGTGTATTCTGCGGCTCTTTTCCAAGAATACCAATTAGTTCCATTTTGAAAACGTACTTCAGGAAAAACCCTCATCCATCTGTTTCTTGCCTGTTTACTTTCTGCTTCCATAACGAACTGGGAATTAGTGATTGGATCTGTAATTGGATGAAATGATCTGCTTTGAATGACAGCACAAAGCCTCTTGAGCAAATTCACTGAACAACATAATTCAAATGCAAATCCAGAGATTAACTGTCTCATGAAATATGCAAAGACCGTTTCATATCAGTTCAAATCAGAGGTTATATACACATAAATTCCAATGTGTCGTTATTGATAACATTTCAAAGGCATGACTTTAGAAAAGTGAGGCA
Organism: Sinocyclocheilus rhinocerous; assembly: GCF_001515625.1. Lineage (NCBI taxonomy): Eukaryota > Metazoa > Chordata > Actinopteri > Cypriniformes > Cyprinidae > Sinocyclocheilus > Sinocyclocheilus rhinocerous. Next base: position 583,445 of record NW_015657490.1, read on the forward strand.
ATAGAGCAGTACTAAGTTAACGTGACAAACTATCCCTTTCACCGCTGTCACTCACGAATCAGCAGCCTCTGACATCATCGCCATGCTCCTGTGTTGCATGTGTCGACAGCTTTCACTTCCCCGACATACCCGGATAATGTCCCTCGCCTTTCTTTCCTCCAGACAAGCTCTAGAGAGCAGAAAGCCCATTGGTTGTCACATGCATCTGTCAGTCACGTAAGGTGTTCCAGTGCATGTGAAGAGAAGGCTTGGAAGTTCACTTTTCTGTTCTGCATAGTTTTTGAGTTGCTTAGTGTGTGGTATCGGATATTCCTTCAGCCAGTCTGAGACCTTTACCTGTGTCTGTATGCTTTTCCCCTCGAAGCCTTACACACTTTCAAAGACACTCAGATACTTCCCCACATCTGCCTGCGAAAGAGAAGTTTCCCAAGAATTTGAATATATCAGCCTCTTGGTTAAAATGTCAAAGTAGACAGAGATTCTCGGATTAACAAAAGAGACAGCAGAAGAGGTTATATCATCTTCCTAGTAGTCTAAAAGGGAAATGAATTGTCCTTGAGAACTAATTTTTTGCGTTTTTGTCATATTTCTCTAGAGAGCGTCTGCGGGGGGGTGGGGGCGTGGGGGGTTTGGTGGGGTTTCAGTTTTTGGGCCATAATCAAACTTGACAGTTGTGAGATTGCTTGTGTTTGTTTAGGCCATACATATGCATGAGTAAACGCATGTGTGTCATTTTTTTTGTTTGTTAGACACGTTAAAATGTTCTGGCTGCTTGGGGGTTCCCAAGGCAGATTTACGGTGAGAACCCAACCCATAACAAACAGGCAGGAAAGCGTGGCATGTGTGAAGCATACTAATGCATCGTGAGCTCCAGTGTCCTGCACACAGGAGCCCCAGACATGGGGAGGGGCCGCAGACACCAGCGGCTCCTGATGGTGCCTGTACCCTTGGCTTTGCCACTGTGGTAAATTACAGTTAGGTGAGTTAATTTCACAAGAAGAAACACTGCAGCATTGTAGCTGTAGTTGTTGAGGTAATGATGGAGTTGGTTTTTAACGCTAGTTGTTCACTGGGCAGACTGGTGGCCCTCCAGAACATTTCTATTGCATTGGACCAGTTGCTTAATTCCCGTGGTCAGGTACTTGTCTGTGAACATGCCAAGCACCGACTTCACCCCGTGTTATGTGTGAGTGGCCAACCATTTGTGCCACACTCTCATATGCTACTGTATGTGTATGCAATTGAACAAGGGTTTCAGGCGTGGGTGTATGGAGTAATTTAGGGTCAGCCGCAAGGTCGCTAGTTGAAGTGGTTCAAATACCAGTTTAACTTTAATCGTCAATTGCTCAGGCTTTGTAATCTCATTCCCAGAGGACATAATAAATTAGGATTACCGTGTGGTAAGCAGAAACAATATATGTGACTCGTCTGGGTAAGCCAGCCTTTAGTTGGGGAGAAATGGGTCAACTGCCAAAGAGGCGATCATTAAGGCTTGTCTGTTCAAAGCCACAGCCGAGAAGAGACGTTCGCTCAATGTGAGAAAAGAGCAAAGCCTTCGCGTCCACTCCCATACTGCCTTTCACACGCCCACAGTCTCCCTGATCCAAGCCGATCGCTGACATCCATCTACCTTTATTAGCCCTGCCTGGCTTTATAGGCTCTCATTGCAAAAGCACACATCACAAATATGACTTATGAAGGGGTTTTAAGAACGGTGCTCCGCTGCCAAAGTGGAGAGCAGGACCTTCTGCGGTAACAGCGAGTACCCATGAGAAGGCTTGTTTTTCTCGCAGTGGATGTGAGTGCTGTGATTTACGGACGTCACAGAGCTGCCCTCGCTTGGCCCGTGAGCTCAGCAGAACTGGTGCTGGTGGAGCCGCGCAGGGTCTCATGGCGTCTTTTGAACCTGAATGCATAATGCAGTGTGCTGGAGAGCGCCAGGCGCTGCAGCCTTGGCCGGTACCGTCGCACTGAGCGGCCAGCGGCTAGAGAGGGAGGAGCGGATTGAAGGAAAGAAAAAAGCTGTTGAAAATAAACAGGGTTAATGTGGGGCTCCAGAGGAACTCCAGGCAAATGAGTGGAAAACAAAGATGAAGCAAAATATTTACCAGGAATTAAAGGTGAAGTTAGTCATTTCTTGGCTAAATTATATACCTTGATGGCCCCATTTATCATCATTATCAATAAATGCATCATCCTCTGTCAAACTCAGACTCGAAGGTGAAGGTGATTTCATCTGCCAAAGTCAGAAATGGGCGGGAGGTGTTGCCCTATGAAGATCCAGTTAACGTAAACTCTCAGTTTCTGTGGGTGTGTGATGCAACATGGTTTTCCAAACCTCTAGCAAATGGGGCACTGCGGAGGGGTAGGATGATGGAATCCAACAATTTCTGCATCTTCAGTTCCAGCAGCTTTAGGATGGATGATTGATGTCGTCTCCTCCCTCCCGTCTGTGAGAAACATGCCTCTCATTTGCTCTCGATGTATATTCATGTGTGCCACCGCCAATGCCGCAAAGAATAATCTGGCACAATTAACCCAAATCTTCCGCAATCGCTTCATATTGGTGTCTAGACTCGATGCAGGCAGACGTATTATTTTTCCTGCTGGTTGTGTGTGTGATGGAGGCGGGTGGGGGGTAAAGTGAGCGCTCTATTGAGGTCTTAGTTTGGCTAATCTCCACCATGTGACGGCGCGCGGGGCTTTGCTGCCATGGAATGCCACAGGCTCTTGTGCTGGGGACAAAAACAGACAGAGGCTTAATCTGCAGGGGTGGCAACACCACGAACAGCAGTGCTGGGGGAGAGAAAGTTCTCAGGGTTTAACCTGTGGTTATCATCACGCTACCGTAGTCTCTGACAGACCCAGGGCTCAAACTCTCTCGGAAAAAAATCGCCCCGTTTTAGCAATCTGGATATGTTGTTGAAATGTTCTTCTTCATGGGAGGCGTATGGGGTTATTCGTAAATAAATGCATATAGATAGAACGTTTGCTCACAAATACAACCAGATCCAAAAATAAATGCATTTGCATACTTCAGCCAGTCAGATTTCAGAGAATTTACCAGCCTACTGAACAGAAAACTGTTTTATAGCAACGGTTTCAATAGGCATTATTTATTCAGCAAAGTTGCATGGGGAGTGACTAACAAAAATAGTGGCACTAATGTGAATACATTACAGAAGCCCTAAGAGGCAATTTTCTTTCTTCTTTGTTTTCTCATGATCACAACTTGATTTTTCTGTGGCACTGAAAATGAATAAAATAATGAGAAATAATAATGCAAACAATTTTTTTTTTAATTTTGTTCTGAGAAAAGGAATTATTTTTCTACCGGTTAGAATAGAATAAAATAAAAGGATGTTTAATAACACTCTTTCTGTAGGTCTAATGAGTGCACGTTTTGATAGTAAGCTTTGAAAATAACAATAAACAATGATCACACTTTATGTTTCTCATCCATTTGAAATAAAATTATATTACATCATTTGTTAGATTTTTTTTTTCCATTATGTAGTATAAGGCTAGCTTCTGACATTTGATGAAATGGTTACTGCTTCATTTATTCAGAAATAGAAGTAACTTAATAGTATTTGTGTATTTTATTATTTCATTTTGTTAGTCTACAGTCAGTGCTGCTGTCAGACAGACTCGGACATCATGAGAAAAGAACTTTTTATGTTGAGATCACAAGAAAATTAAGTCATGATAATGAGAAAAGAACACTTGTTATATCAAGATCACCAGACAATTAAGTTGTGATAAAAAAAAAATAATAATAATAATAAAAAAAATAAAAATAATAATAATCCATGGCCTTGTATGTCTTCTGTACTTCTGATTTTTGTGATACTAGTTCAGCATTTGGAAGTCTGATTTTATTGAGTCAGTTTGCTCAGCTGGTTCATTTTAATGAAGTGTTTAAAAAAAAAAAACTTCACTTATTCATTTCAATCATCACTTATTTTTTATAGAATATACTTCTGTTTGTTTTTGATTCAGTTCTATAATTTAAGTTCTGTTAGTTTAGTGTTTGTGCCTTAGGAGAAGCTGTTTTACCTCTTTTTTCACATTCTGAGTCGCATGTAGCTGGTTAAGCTGAAAGTAGCTGAGAAGAGAGAGGAATGGTGTGGATGTCTCTCAGCTCCACCCTTCACCCGTCTCGCTCTCTAGTGCTGCACTCCCCGTTCTTAATTTAAAAAAATAATTTCCATTTGCATCACAATGGGCTCCATTAGTGAGCTCTTTTCCATCCGGGCTGCAATGAAAATGTAACATCTCTCGGATGAGCTGCAGCGGCGGGAGCCTCTTACATCATTTGTAGGAGCAAATCCAGCCGGAGCAAATGCGCTGGAGAGGGCCTGAGTGCGGGCCGGTGCAGAGGGGCAGGAGGGGGCAACAATAACACTCACACACACACACACATGCACAGAAAAACACACACAGACATGTTCACTCTCACAAATCACTCAACCTGCACACAAACATACATTATTAATAATAAAATCAAAAGCAGCTTACTAATAAATAATACAAGTTATTCATCTTTATTATATATATATATATATATATATAATTATATATGATAGGTAATAATGGAGCAACACTTTTACAAATTTAAAAAGTTAAATATTTTCACTATTATTTACAACAGGATCTCTGCATTTTCATGGGTTTAAATAAAAGATTTTTGTTATGAGACAATAAAAACAACTCAAAACTTAAAACACAGTTCACCCCTCACGCATGTTATCACATCCGTCAAAAACTTATGCAGGCTGTCAGCTGGAATATTAGAACTACAACCATCAACATAACACACTCATGGGCATCAATCACTCAAGCACTGAATACTTGCCGCCGGATTGTAAGGTAGTAAAGAAGTAAGTCTGTCAAAAAATAACGTGCACGATACACTCATATACTGCTACATAGATTCAGGAACGTGACGGGTGATCTTCTTAGTTGATTAAAAGATTAAGGCAGTTATCAAAGTGTGATAAAATGTTTTAAATTTTCCAATAAAAGATCAATTTTAATGTGATTTATTATCCATGCAGTGAGGCATTTCTTAAAGTGTCCATCAGTCCTGTTTAGAAAGCTCATCTCAGGATGAACCTCACGAAGCTGCTTGAGGGAGTGTGTAGAGCTGGAGTCTAGACTCATCGAAACGCTTTCGCCACATCATTTGCATGCACATGTTTGTGTTATTTCATAGCTTTTTAATAACTTTATTATTAGTTTCAAATCTAGCATGTAAATAGTAATATTGAGTGAGTAGTTTTGAGTAGCCGTGACTGTTTCAGTCAGATATATCTTAGTTCTGTAGAAAGCTTTGTCTAAAACACACACACACTCACACACACACTCACACACACACACACACACACACACACACTCACGAACACACACACACTCACGCACAAACACACACACACGCACACTCACGCACACACACACACACACACTCACACACACACACACACACACGCACGCACGCACGCACGCACGCACACACACGCACGCACGCACACACACTCACACTCACACACACATTCACACACACGCTTCTTTTGCCAGCTGTCTGCTTCTCATCTTCATGCCTTTATCTCAGAAACATGAAGAAACCCTCAAGAACACCACTGAAACATGTATGGGCTCACGGAGATCTAAAACTGCCCAGAGGAAGCCTTGCTTGGAGTTCTCAGTTATTTTTAATGCATCAACATTGTCTGAAATAGAAATCAAAATAAAGACAAATGAGACACTTTTTGACATGCAGCATCGAGCTAATGTGCACAGCAAAATCTTACTTTGCTTTCCATTTGATTCCATTCCTGTTCAGAAGAAACAAATGATATATCAACGAGATCTCAGCTGTGTTCGATTCTTGACATGTGATCACGTCTACATTTAAGATTTTAATAGGGCAGATGACATTACATGGGGAAGTGAGACGACAAAAATCAAACCCCGCTGATCATGGCTATTAAACATTTCCAGCAGAAGGTTAAACTACGATTCGACACGGTTAATGTCGTTTCAAAATGCGTTGAGTTCCTGATATGGGGGAAATAAAAGCGAGCAATGAGGTAGTGCTGAATATTCAATTCTCCATTAGCATTTCCCTCTGTGTTTCTCAAAGTGTTTGGGGTTTGGTGAATTCCCATAACCCCCGTCCCGATGAAACCTCCCACATATGACACTACAAATTAATCAAGACCCCAAAAAAGCCTCCAGCCACTCCATCACAATAAGCCTCACCCCCACCGGCCCCGCGCCTGTCTCTACTGGCAATTAAAACTCACAGCAACTCTGTGCCAACTCTGTGTGTGAGTTTTTTATTTTGTGATATTTTATGAACAAAACTGTCTCCGGAAGTAAGCTATAGTCTCAAAACCACTCATTCAGTATTACTCTTTACATGATAGATTTTACAGTGACAATAAAGTCTATGAAATAACACAAATGCATGTATGCAAATGATGTGGTGAAAACGATTCGATGAGTCTAGACTCCAGCTCTACACACTCCCTCAAGCAGCTTCATCATGAGATCTAGGATATGTTGAATAATATTAATTTGTTGCTTTGCCTGTTTTTGATGCGCACGATGCCTCCTGCCATTTAAAGGTAACACTTTATTTTAAGGTGTCCTTGTTACACATGTTACATGTACTTACTATTATAATAACTATTAATTATGCATAATTACATGCAAGTAACCCTAAACCAAACCCTAACCATATAGTAAGTACATGTAGTGAATTAATATTACTCAGTACTTATATAATTGCACTGTAACAAGTGTACACTGTACCCTTTCTAAGGTGTACTTTCTCACAAGGCTATGTAGAGTCGCGGTCGCTAACACAAATAATACTTCATTTATTAATTAGAACGAATTGTTTGCATCTGTATATTTTAGTACTGGTTTTGTTCTCCATTGAGCTTGTTGAAATGCATTGTGGGATTGCCTCATCTCTTTATTAACACTTAAAAACATTATTTGTCTGATCAAACTGGGAACGTCATGGAATGAGCTGCCTATTGTTTGGAAGCACGTTTGAGTCAGGAGCTTCACACATGATGCTCATCAGGCTGTGCTTCAGTGCAGTGGAAATGTGGAGATGTGCAATTGTTCTCTCAGCATCTGTAAAGGATTACTCATCATTACAAGAGTATATCTATTTCCAGAGCTATGAAATCATTGCCATGCTCTCTGCACTACTTGGACTCTGTTGTGTGTTATTTTGTGCATAAACAGATGCAGAGGTTTGATGGCGCATCTGAATCCCTCCCTGATCTTACCATGGACGCTTTGTGCCCATGTAAAAGTCATTGTTAGGATTATACAGATCTGCACTGCCCTGGTTCTGAATGTTTTTAGCATGCTGCTGGTGGTTTCTAGAGCTTTGTGACTGACCCAAGTCAAAAATAACCTCTATGATACTCTGGCCTCTAGATGTTGCTCAGTTCCTTCTTTTAAAATGAGTCTACTTTTTTTTAATCTGTTTATCACTCTTCAGGTGGGACGAGTTACGTGCCAAAGTTTGTTCGAATCCCAAACCATAAATATGACTGATAGTGATGCTGGCCTTGCAAAACACCACTAAAACACAAAGGATGTGTCTTGTTATTGGCTGCTTATAAAGATTGAATTCATTTAAAATCTCAGAGGAGGTTTTGATAAGTCATATTTTCACACACTTCCCTCTTCAGCTTAAAGGGATAGTTCAGCCAAAAATGAAAATTAGCCCATGCTTTACTCACCCTCAAGCCATCCTAGGTGTATATGACTTTCTTCTTCCAGACGAATCAGAATTATATTAAAAAATGTCCTGGCTCTTCCAAGCTTTATAATGGCAGTGAATGGGTGTTATTTTTCAATAGTCCAAAAGAAGTCCAATAAAGTGCATCCATCTATCATCAAAAGTGCCTCACACACCTCCGGGGGGTTAATAAAGGCGTCCTGTAGAGAATCAATGCGTTTTTGTAAGAAAAAAATCCATATTTATAATTTTATAAACAGTTTTCTCTAACTTTCGCTAACTGTCGTACGCGCGTTAATTCATTCGGATGACATAGCATAAGCTCTGGTGAGAATATGCTAGTCTCGTGAGAACCGACGTTTGTTTCGTTTGGCTTATATTGAAATCCTCCGACATTTTTCTTTACAAATCCTCGTTTTGTACTAATAATTCATGAGCGGTGTTTTGTTTTTGGCTATCTCCGCTGCGCTTCCACATTCGTCACTTCTCACCGGAGCTTACGCTACGCCTACGTCATCCGCCGGGACGGCATTCTATTGTGAACGCTAGAGATTACCGTTTATAAAATTTTAAATTATAAAATTACAAAATTTTAAATATTGATATATTTTTTTTTTAAACGCATTGATTCTCTACAGGAGGCCTTTATTCCCCCCCACCGGAGCCGTGTGAGGCACTTTTGATGATAGATGGATGTGCTTTATTGGACTTCTTTTGGACTATTGAAAAATAACACCCATTCACTGCCATTATAAAACTCGGAAGAGCCAGGACATTTTTTAATATAACTGAATTCACTCTCTGTGGAGCTCTAAAGTTTCCCTCCATTTTCTATCCATACTAAAGCGCCGTAGTGGTTTTAGATGTAATCTCCAAACCTCAAACTATTACGTTTGTTCATACTTACAGTTGGGGATTTGAACAAATCCCTGACAGATATGAATGATATCTCATATCAGAAGAGGTCTGCGTTTGCTGTAAATCATCAGAACTGAGTTTTGTCTGGTGGGTCAAGTCTCACACAGACAAGCACCACACGAATGTTGTCAGAGGTGTTCTCTTAAAAAAGTGAAATGAGTTACTTTGGAACAGATAACTTAAGTGAAAAGGAAGCTAATAAGTGACCGGTTTGGAAAAGGCTACATAGAAACTAACGCCGCACACAAAACTGCACAAGAGAGGCGTGACTCACAACACAACAGCATATTCTAAAAATTATAATAATCCAAACCACTTTCCTATCCTTGTAAAAAAAAATAAAAAAAAATAAGTGCACTTAATTGTATTAAATGTGCACTTGTAGTGAACTTCAAATATTAAAAGTATATTTTAAAAAACTGTACTTGCAGATTTAAAAGCATGTTTTTAAAAGATGTACTTAATAATATACAAATATTAATGAAATAAAAATAGTACTTAAAAAAGTACACATTCATCTTCATGTTTCCAAAGTACACTGTTGTAGTGTGCACTTTGTAATAATGCCAAATCAAAAATTTTACTTTTTGTACTTTTTAAATCATTATGTTTTAATAATATTTTTTCGTGCTTTAAAATCCGTAATTTAATTACAAAATATATGTAACTGTAATCCGTTACAGTTACTGAGAAAAAATGTGTAATTAAATTACAATTACTTATGAAAATGTTAACGATTACGAGTAAACCATGGGCTAATTTTCATTTTAGTTTCTTTAAAACTTCCCAAAGTAAGATTACACTTTATTTTGATAGTCCCCTTTAGACATTCTGTTGACTGTAAGTAACATTGAAACTACATGTCAACTAACTCTCATTTCTTTTGACGATCCTCCAACAGACATTCAGCTGACTATAAACAACTTTGCAACCACATGTCAGCTTATTCTCCTAACCCTAACCTAACAGCCTCTAATGAGAGTTAGTTCACATGTAGTTGTAAAGCGGACTATCAAAAGAACTGTGATCGTGTCAGTAAAAGACGATCGGTTGAGTGAAGTGCTCCACTCTCGCTTGGCAATGTAGTGACGTGAATGGGGTCCAAGACTAATGCAGGCCTTCAGCTGCTGCCAGACTCCCGCCTGTTGGCTTGGTCATGATTCCAGGTGCCTTCAGCTATTATGGAAATATGACAGGTGTGATCTATAGCGGCGTGTGCTGGACGGGTGATAAGTAGCGCCACCTGTCAGGCTAATGCACCGCTCTGAGTGATGTTTTACTGTGTGAATGTACACATGGCCTGACAATATCCAGAGATCACCTCTGGGGCTGACCGTCATATTGGCCGTCTGCAGAATAAGGTTTGGTAGAAGGCTTAACATACTGTGGCAGTTAACATGTCTCTACAGCGCTAAAAACCTGAGTCTTCTACAAGCCCTCTTTAACACCGCATGTAATGAGGATAGATAGTAGCTTCACCAGCAAAAAACATAATGCACACAAATATAAAGCTAAAGGTACAAAGAACATCTAAGCCAAACAGTTGAATCGACATCAACAGGAACAGGATATGGAATAATAACCAGGGGTGAGAATCAGATCAGAAGTGTGGTTATTGCAGCGGTCAGTTCATCTGTGTACATCGCTAACCCAGGCCTCTCAACTTTCAGTACGTGATATTGATCTTCTACTGGCTAAGCTGTAGGATAAAGACATAATAAACATATGTATTCTTACAGTACATGAATCTAAGAAACTGGACAACAGTAAGACAAAGTTCTGAATTTATGTAAAGAAAATAGCAATAATGAATTCTGTTAAACATGAAAACACTTGCTTATTAGCATGCATATTACTCGGATACTGGCTGTTTAGTAGTACTTGTGAAGCACATATTAATGCATGACTATATTATAGATCCCTTAACCCAATACAGTTTTATTGTAACCCAATGCTGAACTGGGTTGCTGTGTCTGTAATACTTATGGATGACGAGTTAGAGATGAAGCCCATGTGCCTAATAGTCAGTCATACTCATTTCATCCTCAAGTTCCCAAATGCACACCCTGATCTAATGTGATTCAGGCATCACATCTGCATCTGACGTGTAATGTGTGATGTGAATTAGTTTCCCATGCTGGTACAGCAGTGCCTGGGCCTAGAGCGGGCACGGCGGGTGTCCTCCAAACAATGCCACCCATCTGATGACTGTCTGATGGATGAGCCCAGCTCAGTGCCGATCAATCACCACAGAGCCGCAGGTCGAGAGATCTGTCAGGAGCCTCCTATAGCCAGTGATCCGGCTGCATGCATTTAGTGCTGCTTTACAAAAACAAGTGTTTGTTCTAGAGATTATGGCGATTGATTTCAGTAGCAACCAGAGGTGAATGTCGCTACGGCTCCTGTCTACTTGAATGCCAAATCAGCTATAAAATTAGCTTCTTAATACAAATCAGAGTAAAAACGGCATTTCTCTGCTCAAGCACAGTCTGGGGTAAGCGCTGCTGTAGAAACCAGATGCGAGTATCTCTGTTAACTGAAAGTCGCCTCTTGCATTCGTACAGCGTTCATGATTTCTCCCAACGAGAGGCCTGTCTCCTACCATCTATGGAGAAAATAAACCGTGCTAGGGTTTGGTTTCACTGCAGTGAAATCCGGTGTAATTTGCGAGGTTTTAAAACGCAGATGGGTGGAAGTTTCCAGATCTTTCTGACCTACTGTTGAATCCTTGCCCGTGTTCCTGGAGATGAGCGCAGTAAAGCTGAACAGCAGCTCAGAAAACACTTGTGTCAAATTGAGTCAAGATGTACGCCCCGTGTGCTGCCAGAGAAAGTGTTCACCCATCAGTCATCGGCATGAGGCTTCATCTGTCAATCACTATGACAAATGAGGAGTCCAGGAACCCAGCGGCGGCGTGCTGGAATCACTAGCGAAGGCCGCGGTGGATCAACAAGAGGCCTCATGTGTCGAGACGAAGCGAAGTTTGGATCACGTGTGAAGGGCAAAGGCAACTGTTTCAGTTCCACAGAAGGTGACCACTGGCTCAAACGCAGAAACCCTCAGAGAGTCACTTCAGCCAGCTTTACAGTGCATTAGTATACCCAACGTCAGATTTTCACTGGGCCTCATTCGTGAAACAAAAGCAGAACAGATTTCTGGGTGAATCATTCGTAAAACCAGCAATTTATGCAATAATGCTTACGTAATAATGGTACTTAAGAATGGTTTAACAAATGATTTGCTAATGATTTCTACAGAAATTTGGGTAACACTTATTAACCAAAAGTTTTCCCTCAATAAACTCCTAATTACTGCTTATTAATAGTTAGTAAGGTAGTGAAGTTTAGGTTTGAGGTAGGATTAAGGGATCTAAAAATGGTCATGCAGAATAAGGCATTGCTTTATAAGTACTAATAAACAGCCAACATGCTTGTAATATGCATGCTAATAAGCATCTAAGTAATCAGTGATAGTGTTCCCTAATCTGAAGTGTTGCCCAAGTTCGCTCCCCCATCATTATGTAGGAACGGTTGTGTGAACGGTTCAAAGAGAAAAGTGCTTGTGTTTGATGAATTGAGGATCTACAAACCAACTCTATATGGTATGATTCCTCGTGAGAAGTGTAAAACCGAAAGGGCTTTCTCAAAGCTTGAGGGGGGGGGTGTCAAGGCTGCGCAGAACTGAAACTCAAGATCTTTCTACTTACTCGAGGTTTTGAACTGCTGCTCTTGTTGAAATGAATCAGCGTTTTATAACCTGTGCTGGAGCCTGTATTTTCCCTCGCATTCACAGGAGGAAAGCTTCATATCTGTACTTTTCAAATGTCATATGCCTTGGAGTTGTGTCTGAGTATTTCCCATGGGCTGCTTACACTGGAAGCAGAGCAGACTTTCCCTTTAGCACTGACCTAATCCATTGTTATGTGACTTTTAAAGGTTAAGGTTTTGGACAGGGTAAGCTGCTTCTGCATCAGCATGCTGTCCGGGAACCAGTGTTTGGGGGGAACGCATTACAAGTAGTGTGAGTTACGTAATCAGATTACTTTTTTTTCAAGTAACTATTAAAGTCACGCATTAGTTTTAAATTGACAACAAAATATCTGAGTTACTTTTTCAAATAAGTAACGCCGGTTACTTTGTTTTCCCATGTATTGACTGACAGTAAAGAGCAGAGACAGTCACTTCCTTCAGCCTGAGCCTTATTCATTTCACTTTTGGTTGATGAAAAGATTTATTTTTAATAAACAAAAAAACTAAAAGTTATAAGCACGCCCAGCCCAGGTGACAAAAAGTAACGCAAAAGTAACGTAATGCATTACTTTCCATAAAAAGTAACGAAGTTACTTTTTTATGGAGTAATGCAATATTGTAATTATTGTTTTGTTTTTTTACAATTTTGTAATTATTGCATTGTAACTTTCCCCAACACTGCTGGGAACGGCATGCCAGAGCCTTTCAATATCTTCGAAAGTCTTTTTAAAAAACTTTGTACAAAGGTGATTCTCAACTATGTTATGAAAGATATAACAGAATGATTCGATATACTAATGTACTTCATGCAATATATGTGTAAAATGTCCATAAATTGGAATTCCCATTCTATACAATGTATCTACATATTGCATCTAATTTGCATATTAATGTGTTCTTTGGGCAAACCATAATGAAAAAAGAAGTGTTATAATGGGAGTAATAAATTTGCAACATTTTCATAAGAATATCTCATATTTCATAGGAATATTGATCTATAATTTCTTGTTGTGTCTCCCCAAAATGCCTGATTAACAGCCGTTTGTCCTGGTGTCCTCTACAGAAGACATGTATGAAAATTACGCCCGGTTTCGTAACGAAAAGTCATATTCCGATTTGAAACCCCATCACATTATTCTGAGATGTTTATTCACGACAAACAATTTGAAAATTAGCCAGATTTAAGTGATAATTACAAAACATTATCATATTTCCCTAAGAGTGCTAAATTTGATCATTCTGTCGATATCAGTCATATTTAAAGACCAAGCAGAAGGAGTGTTTATTATGATCTAACCTCCAAACATTTGATCTCTCTAAAAAACCCTGAATGTGCTCTGAACAGGACATCCAGACTAAAACTGCGGCATGTAGGTCTCACTAAAATATAATGTCCTCGACAGAGGACAGACGTCTATGCCTGGGTCCCAGGAGGATATCACTTTTTGTTGTTGTTGTTGTTATTAAAAATAAATAAGCAAGTCCAGCCCAGGCGACAAAAAGTAACGCAATGCATCACTTTCCATAAAAAGTAACTAAGTAACAAAATTAGTTACTTTTTAATGGAGTAATGCAATATTGTAATTAATGCTTTTTTACAATTTTCAATTTTGTAATTATTGCATTACTTTTAAAAGTAACTTTCCCCAACACTGCTGGGAACGGCATGCCAGAGCCTTTCAGTATCTTCGCACTAAGTCTTAGCGGAAGAAGAGAATAAGGGGAAATGTGTTTGACATACACTGCCAGGGAGGCAGGAACAGCAGGATACGATTAATGACCGCAGAATACGATTGTTACAATATGGCCTCCCTTTCTGCTGGGCTGTCATATTTCACAGCCCGGTTTCATTCGTCGGTTTTTGTTTTTTCTCCCTCCTTTCATGGCTCCCCCTCTCTCTTTGTATTTCTCGGTAAGCATCATTGATATGCAGCAGTGTGTTCCTGGAGCAGACTCTGTTCTCATGGCCGGCCTTTAAAACAGCTTGGCGCTGACTCACGGGTGCACAACTCTTGTAAACATTCAGCTAATGTTTCGGAGCGGAGTTTTACTGTCGCAGACGTTCCTGAAGTGCACATATGACACAGTGAGGAAACATTTCAAGTGTTACAGCGAACACGGTGAAACCGGCGCATAACAAGTGCATTTCTGAGCCGTTTCGCCTCTGTTTTTGCTGATTGGCCGTGCATTACCTTGCTGACAAGAGGGAAGAGACAGCTGTTTGTTTAGCTTGCCCTCCATGTTACAGACCTGATGGTTAATAAAGTGTAACCGAGCCCCGATAACCCCAAACCAGGTTTTAGCATGCCGATTTGTAGTACCACAAATAAAAGACGGCTTTAAAGACGTCTGCGAGGGTTGGGGGGCAGAAATCTGGCAGCCAAATGTTTCTGGTTCCAGCAGTGATTAAGTAAGTCTGGGCTTCAGAAAGCTGGATATCTCTGCGCATGAGCGCGGCTGTGTTTGTTGACACATTGAGGAGGGAGTTTCAGTGTTTTTGCACTGTTCATCAATCTTTACAGCGCATTATTCAGGAGCCAGAGACAATATAATCATGTTAACTATGCTTCTCACCTCGCGCTCGTTTGTTACCACCACAACTTTCTGTTTAGAGCCATTTAGATATGTTCAGGTAAAGAAGTCTGACGAAAACAATGTCTGGGTCTTATTTTATCCCAGAATAAGAAGAAAAACATTTTAAGTTTCGGTAACACTTTATTTTAAGATGTTCTTGTTACAATTGTTACATGTACTTACTATTATAATAACAATTAATAATGCATAATTACATTCAAGAAATACCTAAGCCAAACCCTAACCATATAGTAAGTACACGTAGTTAATTAATATTACTCAGTACTTGTATAATTACACTGTAACAAGGACACCTTAAAATAAAGTGTAACCGAAGTTTTTTTTTTCATGACATTTAAAACATCAAAAAATCAAATTTCTGTAATGCGTCTGGATGTACTTCTTTATGTAACGACTGTTATTCTCATTATTACCCTGCATGCTATCTATTAGTATCCATTGTAATGACTGAACTCCACTATATCTCTTTATCAGTTGACTGATGTGTGCTACTAATGTGTTTTTCGTTTGGTTTGTATGTCTAACCTGATCTCACAGAAAAACTAGCTATTTTTAGAGGTGGCGATCTCATATGAATTTGTAGAATTTGAATCATATGAAAAAGTCAAAAAAAAAAAGTTTTTTTTTTTTTTGGAAAGGTCCACCCCTAAACACAACCGTCAGAGGAACATAAGCAGATCATATGAAAACGTATGAATTAGGCACCAGTTCGCCAAAATGTAAAATAGTTACGAATTGTAATGAGATTGTGTTGATGTGACCATTGCATTATAATGTAGATGTTATTGTGTTCATTGTACTCTTGCTGTACTCATGTTTTTAGTATATTAGCAATGTATCTTCAGCATTGATTTAGTTATTTCCAGGTGAAATATAAACTGCACATGACGTTCTTTTGATTCACCCATAGAGTAATGTTGAAATTTAACAACTGAAAACTCAAAACATGAGAAAGTTCAAATGTGTGTAAAAATGTATGCATATGCGATTGCAGACAAATGTATAAAATGTCAATGTACAGATTAAATATAATGTTTGCATTCACTCTCTGCACTGCTGGGATTTCACAGGAGAGCAGCAGAAGTTCAGCTGACGTTGCACACAGACAGAAAGTGAGAAGACGAATCCAGCAGCGCTCGCCGATACTCCTCTGGCTGTGTTCTTTCTGCTTTGGACAGATGTATGTGTTGAACATATGGTGCTGCTCGTATCTGTGCGATGATCCACACCTGTTCCACACAGCTGCCCCGCAAAGCTCTCCATTGGCTCCAGCTCTGTGTCTGAACACAGCTGCAGTGCATTCTGGGAGACAAATGTCTCCTGATTAAAAGCCTTCAGGAAGAAACTAAACTCTTATTTAACATGGCGGTATGCTGAAGTGTACTTTTGGATCTGCGATGTCAAAATCAAGAGTTGCTGTCCTCCAACCCATTCCTGGATGAATATACAGTATTTCTGCTTAGAAGAGAATGAGTGACCAACTGCAAAAAATGATTTTCCTACTTAGCATTTTTGACTTGTTTTCTAGTACGAATATCGAAACATTCTTGAATCAAGGTGCATTTACTTGAGAAGCAAAATTACTAAAGTCTTGTTTACTGAAAAATGTATCAACATTTTGTTAGTTTTTGTTTAAAAGAAGAAAAAATATCTGCCAATGGGGCAAGAAAAATAATCTTAATTTAAAGACAAAACAGTATTATTTATCTTGCCCCATTGGCAGATATTTTTTCCTCTTTTAAACAAAAACTAACAAAATTTTAATAAATTTTTCAGTAAACAAGACTTAATATCTCAAGTAATTTTGCTTCTCAAGTAAATGCACCTTGATTCAGGAATGTTTAGATATTTGTGCTAGAAAACAAGTATCAACATTTTGTTCGTTTTTGTTTAAAACAAGAAAAAATATCTGCCAATGGAGCAAGATAAATAATATTGTTTTGTCTTTAAATTAAGATTATTTTTCTTGCCCCATTGGCAGATATTTTTTCTTGTTTTAAACAAAAACGAACATAATTTTGATACATTTTTCAGAAAACAAGACTTAAGGCCCGTTCACACCAAGCACTATAACGATAAAGATATCGTTCTAAAAATCGTTCTCAATATTAAAGAATAGCAGAGTCCACACCACAACTATAACGATAAAGGCACAGAGAAACGATATCGTTGGAATCACGTTCAAAACGATCTTTTCCAGCTGATGAACGATACAAACACTGACAGCCAATCAGAATCCGTCCTGCTCTAACGAGCTCGAGCATTTAATCTAGCACTTAGAATAAACCAACGATATCGTCCGCTGGTGTGGACGCTAATGTCGTTATCTTTATAGTTATCGTTCTTGGTGTGAACGGGGCTTTAATCTCTTACGAAAATCATTTTTTTCAGAGTATATTTTGAAATGGACATCCAAATGGACGAACACACTACTTATCATGATAAAGGCACAGAGAAACGATATCGTTGGAATCACGTTCAAAACGATCTTTTCCAGCTGATGAACGATACAAACACTGACAGCCAATCAGAATCTGTCCTGCTCTAACGAGCTCGAGCATTTAATCTAGCGCTTAGAATAAACCAACGATATCGTCCACTGGTGTGGACGCTAATGTCGTTATCTTTATAGTTATCGTTCTTGGTGTGAATGGGGCTTTAATCTCTTACGAAAATCATTTTTTTCAGAGTATATTTTGAAATGGACATCCAAATGGACGAACACACTACTTATCATACTATCTTGCCATACTAGCTAATAGCTGGATTGATGAAAATCTACTTTTTGTTATTATTACTAATCATTATTGCATCGTCACATGTTGTTTCAGAACAGATACAGATCAACTGAGATATTTACTCTAGCTGTAAAATATTATCAGCTGCTTGGTTCTGGCCTTCAAAGAGGTCCTGAAGTGAAAGAAACAAATCTCAGTCTTTGCCTCTTCATAGTCATTCCTCTTAATCATTTGTCTTTACGGGATGAATCCTTCCTTCCTTTCACATTCATACTGTATGTCATGATTATTCATATTACTGTCACCATTGTGAGCTTATATGCCTATTTCATTATGGCACTTACTGTACTCTATGTTGTTGTAATCAGTGTCTCTGCTAGTGTGTTTATGTTGTATGTTTTTATTGCAGACCAATTTTTCTTGGTGAGCTCATAACAATAAAGTACTGAATCTTGAATGACTAGAAGAAGCAGCCTGGTCTGAACTAACTTTCCTGCTAAGGGACTTTGATATGGTCCTTCCCCGTTTTGTTGTTAAGTCTAATCACTTGGATAAGGAATTAGTTCACCCAAAAATGAGAATTAGCTGAAAATGTCCTCAAACTCTGTCTACATCTGGTTTGTTTCGTCCTCAGATTTGGAGAGATGTAGCATTGCATCACTTGCTCACCAATGGATGCTCTGATGTAGGATGAGTAAATTAAAGTGCTGGTGTGTTAATGTCACGAACATCCCACAAAAAGTCATCACAGACGATTCAGGCTTGAAAAAGACATCTTAAAGCAGAGGATATTTTCAATATCTTTCTTTTTATTGCAAACAATATGATACAAAAGATAAGCTTCTTTTAAGACGGTGGCATGTTTTACAGTTTTTCTTTATGACATTAAAAAACGAGGGAAAGGAAATAAATGCTGGTGTTTTTCGTAGAGATGCAGCCAACAGCCTGCAGAAGTCGACATGTTTGAGAAACGAAGATCCAGTTGTTTCTATAAAAGGTTTGATCAGGTCTCACAATTAGAAGTCAACTCGATTAACATTTTAAATGGAAACATTAACAAATGATAAATAAATGAGATGGTTAAAGTTGGCAATACAACTAAATCGCAATCATCTCCGGAAACATTTTTAGTCACAAATTAGTAAATGATTAGCCCGAGTAAATGATAAAACGCAAATAGTATTACTTTCAAGTCAAATGAACGCTAATGAATAAATTAAAGAGGTTAAGACTGGAGGAATGGTCGAGCTGCGGAGGGCACTTCCAGCAGTGTGATCTCTGTAGGCACAGACGGACTCGAGAGGCAGTTTCCACAGAAGCAAGAGCTCAGCTGATATGGCAGACGCTTAGGCACGGACTCTAGAAGCATTCGACTGTACATCTGACAAATCAACACGCTTTGCCCAAGTTTTAAGAAACCCCCACAAATATATACAGAGGAGAAATATCAGGCAAACGAGTCTTTACAAAAACATCACCGGGGCGAAGACAGCTGCATGTAAATCCCAGACACAGCTGAGGAAAACACACGCGACACATACACAGTACATACTAAAATAAGTATCTGGAATCTGTCCTCACAGAGGATTTCTCTTGTCTCATTATATCTAGAAAAATATAATCAAGGCACAGTCGGGAGCCATTCCGTTCGTTTCAGTACTTTTCCAGCGTTCTCCCACCGGGCTTCGACCCGGCTGCGGGTGTCCCTCAGGGCCTGGACAACTGGGTGTAGACGGGCTGCTGCTCCCAGTGCTGCGGCACCGTGTCGGGGGTAGGGCTGTATATGGGCCTCTGGCTGGGGCTCATGTAGCTGAAAGCGGGATACTGGCTGTAGTAGGAGTTGGCGGGACTCTGGTGCTCGGCGTAGTCGTACTGCGCGCGGCCGATGGAGGGGTAGGAGGTGCTGTAGTGCTGCAGGTTGAAGGAGCCGTAGGCTACATGCTGCGGAGAGCCCTGCTGCTGCTGCTGGCTGTAGTGGCTGGGACTCAGCTGCTCCGTCTTGATCTGCGTCCGCTGCTGGCCTTGGCTCTGCTCTCCACCATTGGCCATTGACGGCTGCTGCTGCTGTTTGGAAATCCAGGCCCCTCCGGCCTGAGTGCTGAGCCCGTAGCCGGCGGGGTACGCCTGCGCGCCGCCGCTGACCCCCGGGTGTCCGTGAGGAGGCAGGTACTGGTCGAACTCGTTGACGTCGAACGGCTCCATGTTGGAGATGACGTCGCTGCTCAGCTCGCCGATGTCTACGGCACCAAAGTCGATGCCCTCCTGCAGCGGACGGCCTTCGCGCTTGAGATCCGCTTTGCTGGACGCCAGGTCCGTTTTGGGGGTTGTGGGAGGTGTGGGGGGACCCTGGGACTGACCTGAACAAGAATGAAACCAAATTGAGCTACGCAGTTCCAGAATTATGTTGCTGACGCAACCAGAAGGCTAATAAAGATACACAGCGAGGTTAAGAAGGCCAGTTAAGATTTATGAGTTTGCCTGCGGGCTCCAAACGAGGCATTACATAAGGAGCTGCCGCTAGACATTTTCAAGGGTGCTCTTGGTGCCAAGGGGACTCGCATGCCTTTTCTGCTTGAGAGTCAAGTACCTGAGTGGTCTCCCGGAGAGTGCGCTTCGCCCAAGCTGGACACGGGAGAGTCGGCCTGCTGCAGGGCTTTGAAGATGGCGTTGGGGGAGATGTGGGTCGGCTCGCCCGCCTCCCCCTCCAACGAGGCATTACATAAGGAGCTGCCGCTAGACATTTTCAAGGGTGCTCTTGGTGCCAAGGGGACTCGCATGCCTTTTCTGCTTGAGAGTCAAGTACCTGAGTGGTCTCCCGGAGAGTGCACTTCGCCCAAGCTGGACGCGGGAGAGTCGGCCTGCTGCAGGGCTTTGAAGATGACGTTGGGGGAGATGTGGGTCTGCTCGCCGTCCTCGCTCTCGCTCTGGCCGTTCTTCACTGATTTTCTCCGTCTGGGCTGGTACTTGTAGTCGGGGTGGTCTTTCTTGTGCTGGACCCTCAGACGCTCAGCCTCTGCCACGAACGGACGCTTCTCGCCCTCGTTCAGTAACCTGCAAAAGCACACGAGAAATAATCAATACTCAGATCTAGCTTATTCAGTTAACAATGAAGAAACCTGCAACTATGATTATTGCTTTTTGGGTTCACCTAAGAAAAAGAATGAAGTAGTCCAGCTCGAACTAAATTTCTTAAAACTAAAAGTTTTTATCGACTACACAACTTTTTCTGCACTGATGTGCATGTGAAGTAAGGGCTAATTTACCATGTGTGACCCTGGAGCACAAAACCAGTCATAAGGGTCAATTTTTCGAAATTGAGATTTATATATCTTCTGAAAGCTGAATAAATAATCTCTCCATTGATGTATGGTTTGTTAGGATAGGACAATATTTGAAAATCTGGAATCTGAGGGTGCAAAAAAATCTAAATATTGAGAAAATCATCTTTAAAGTTGTCCCAAACAGTTACCTTTTCTCAAGCTTATCAGTATTGCCATATCATTATATAATAATGCTACGAAGCAATGCAATTTACAGTAAGTTTGTGGGGCAGCTAAAAGAAACTTCTGGAGTTGTCCTAGAAAAACAAAAGAAAACAGAAAACAAAACAAACAATGAATGCTCTGACCTCCAGAGTTTTCCGAGGGTCTTGCTGAGCTCGGCGTTGTGCAGGTGTGGGTACTGATCCGCCAGCTTCCTGCGCGCGGCTTGAGCCCACACCATAAACGCGTTCATGGGTCTCTTGACGTGCGGCTTGCTCCTGCTGGAGCCGTTCACTCGCACAGGCATGGGCACTAAAGACCAGTCGTACCCCTTCAGCACCTGAGACACCGCGTCCCTGATGCACGCCGGGAACTTGTCGCCCTCATCCTTCTTAAACTCTCTCAGGTGCTGCTCCGGTCGGGTGTTCTCGGTGTCCGAGCCCGATCCGGACGCGCACGGAGAGCCGGCGGAATCCTCGGACATGCTCGGGCTGGGCGCGTCGGAGAGACCCTTGTCCTGCTCGTCGCTCATTTTCAGGTAGGAGTCGAAGAGATTCATGCAGAAGAGTGAGTGTCGGAAACTCTCGTGCAGCTGTAAAGTCCTCCTGCAGGGGTTCAGAGGAGTGCGTCAACGCGTGCGCGGCCGTGCGCAAAAGAGCTCCGAGTGTCCAAAGTCCCTCACGACTGCTCAGATCAGGAGAATAAACTCACACCACACGGCACGACATGTATCTCTGCGATGAGGACAAATCCTGACTGAACGGAGAAGTGGAGAGGTTCTGCTCTCTCTCTCTCCAAAGCACATCTCTTATATACGGATGGATGGAGGGAGGCGGAGCAGAACCCGATCTCTCTCTCTCTCTGTCTCTCTCTCTCTTTCTCTCTCTCTCTCTCTCTCTCTCTCTCTCTCTCTCTCTCTCTCTCTCTCTCTCTCTCTCTCTCTCTCTCTCTCTCTCTCTCTCCCTCTCTCTCTCTCTCTCTCTCTCTCTCGCTCTCTCTCTCTCCCTCTCTCTCTCCCTCGTTCTCTCTCTCTCTCTCTCTCACTCACTCTCTCTCTCTCTCCAGAGCATGCAATATTTGCCTTTCTTGTACAGTAATAACATGCATGGAAATTAGTCTTTAAGCATCTCTCTCTCTCTCTCTCTCTTTCTCTCTCTCTCGGGCTCAGACCAAACAAACACACCAAAACTAAGAAAAAAAAAAAAACTTTATCAACATGACACACTATTATACAATATATAATATTGTATAATAGCTGCTCACCTGATTTATTGTGTATTTAGACGACGCTATAAACATGTAGAAGTGGAAATATCTAAGTGAACTGGTTTTATTCAAGTCAAAATGTAAAAAAAAAAAAAAAAATTACACCAGTGAGAATAATCTCGACCAGCTTGTACAAATAGCAAACGGCACACTATAATGTATGTAGTATTTTATATGTACAGTTTTATGTTTGCACAGTATGAACTATATAGTGACATTTTTATATGTAGCTGCTTTTGTGTCTTTTATTCGTGTGTATAAAGTATGAACTCAACCTGGTGATGTTTTGAGTGCAGAATCATTTCTCTGCATTTCTCTATTTCATACATCTAAATGCCAAAGTGTGTCTGTGTGTGTGTGTGTCTGTGTGTGTGTGTGTGTCTGTCTGTGTGTGTGTGTGTGTGTGAGAGTGTGTGTGTGTGTGTGGTTTATTCTCTGTATGACCGATAGGGGGCGACATGAGTTCAGAGACTCACACTCTCATTCATTCACTAACAGTTTACTTCAAATCATCTACGATGAAACTTAGTTTTTCTCATGACCACAAATTATTATTTTGTACATTTCTGTAAATAATAATGAAAATGTTCAATGGCTTTTTGTATAGACAAGGCTTTTTCAGTATGCGTCAGATATGGACTTTAGAGAAAAAAACCTACCTAGATGAATATTCATTAGAATAAAAATGTGCCATGGCGTGCGATGCGTTGTACTACAAGCTCTCAATACTAAAAATCAGTACTTTAACTGTTTGTAATATTTTATTCAACAGTTATTTATATATTTGTTTAATTCATCCCTCACAAACGTTGCTTTCCTCTGAATCGGACCAAAACAAGCAGGGTGTTATTAGTATAGTCG
Organism: Sinocyclocheilus rhinocerous; assembly: GCF_001515625.1. Classification (NCBI taxonomy): domain Eukaryota; kingdom Metazoa; phylum Chordata; class Actinopteri; order Cypriniformes; family Cyprinidae; genus Sinocyclocheilus; species Sinocyclocheilus rhinocerous. The sequence goes on from NW_015657490.1 coordinate 606,825, forward strand.
CTGTTAACATGTCTTTCCAATTCCACTTCTTTAAGCTTTTTTGTTGCATTGAAAGCAAATAAATAAAAGAAACACGATTCCAAAATGTTTTACTGAAGTTAAAATGCTTATGATCCTCTTGGATTGATAAACAACCACATAAGAAAAGTTATTTCTATTTACAATTTATTTATTGCATGGATATATTTTTATACTTTTTTTTTTTTTTCATTTTAATACTTTTGTTTACTTGTTATTGCCATTGTTTTAATATTTCATTCCTTTTTGCTTATGTTTGAGGCTTTTATTTCAATGAAATTTTGTAAGGCTAATGATGCATGTTTAAAAATAAACAGTTAATATTTCATGAGCTGTCAAACGTTTTAATCATAAATTACTTACAGTTTAAAAATCCTGAGAACATATCAATATAGTTAAAAACAACAGGACAACAGCAACAAAAATATAATAAATCTCAGGTAGTGGGGTAAAATAGAGATTGCTCCGTTACTCTCGGTTTCTCTGTGTTTATTTGTGCAAGTAATGTTGTGGAAATGTAATTTTGGGCAGAACGTGGTCTACACATGTTCCTCATGAGCTACCTGAAATATCATGTTTAATAGATCACAGATGTGCGTCTGCCCTCTCGCTGTATCGCCAAATTACCACAATCACCTCAGGAGGAAAGCCACGCTTTTACACCACTTTTATATCATGGATATTAATTGGCCAAATCATCAGCACTGCTGTTCAAAAGTTTGGTGTCAGTACAATTTTTCATGCTTTTGAAAGAAGTCTCTTAACCAGGCTGCATTTATTTGTTAAAAAATACAGTAATGTTTACAATCTCAAATAACTGTTTTCTGTGTGAATATATGTTAAACTTTTCAGCATCATTACTGCAGTCTTCAGTGTCACATGATCTTCAGAAATCATTCTAATATGCTGATTTGCTGCTCGAGAAACATTTCTGATTATTATCAGTGTTGAAAACAGTTGTGTTGCACAATATTTTTGTGGAAACCGTGATGCATAAGTTCAAAAGAACAGCTTTTATTTGAAATAGAAATCTTTTGTGACAGTTTACTGTCACGTTTGATCAATTTAATGCATCCTTGATGATTAAAAGTTTCATTTGATCCATCTCTCTGTCTCTCTGTCTAGTGCTGGCCTCGTTGGTGTTGGTTTCACACACAGCTATCAGAGGTGTGTGTGGTTGTGTGGTGTCAGCCGGTGGTCTGCAGGAACTTATGCAGCATGTATCTCCTTCTGCTGCTCGGAGCGTCAAGCACTTACGCTGTAACGCTGGGAAACTTCTCAGCTTGATTTAGAGCCCCAGTGTTAAAAACTGGGAGACAAACAGTGAAAGTCAACTGCTAAATCATGTCCCCTGCTCGCAGATTCTGTGGCTGTCAGCTGAGGGCCTCGCTTGCTCTGTGTGTGTGTGAGTGAGTGAGTGAGTGAGTGTGTGTGTGTGTGTGTGTGTGTGTGAGTGAGTGTGTGAGTGAGTGTGTGTGAGAGTGAGTGTGTGAGT
>NW_015657490.1:608749-621469 GCF_001515625.1 Sinocyclocheilus rhinocerous
GTGTGTGTGTGTGAGTGAGTGTGTGTGTGCGTGAGTGCGTGTGTGTGTGAAGTATGGCGTTCATGCTTGTGCTGTACTTTCAAACACAATGTTTGTGTACAACCCTGAGTGATGTTATCAAACAGTAAGATACTGAAATACTGTCATGGCTTCTCCTCAAAGCACATTCACTGCTGCTATTACAGATATTCAGGACACAAGGTACAGGATCCAGTGATTTGCATTGAAGAACTGCATAGGTACTAGATTTTTTTTTTTTACATTTTATTAATTTATTTACGTAAATGAGCTCTTATGGCCAGTTTCGTTGAACTGATTGAACAAAACAGTTGAGCAGTTCTTCTTATGTCATGATGCAATGGCTTCACTGTGAAAATCTAGCATCCCTGCATCGTGGTATACAAAGTCATATGTAGACAGTTACTGCAGATTAAGTTTCACAGATTTAGTATTGTAGATTGATCCTGTACATATAAAAACAAAGTGTAAAAATAATCTGCAAGAATGCAAGAATTAATCTGTGAAGTTTTTGCATGTTATGATAAAAAATTATTTAATAAAACTAAGACATTTTGTTAACAATAGAATATTTTTATTATGTTAATACAGTAACTTACATTTCACAAAGGCCACTCGGTACACTCATTCTCTTATATCAGCTTACTCAGCTCTCTGCATTCGTCTCTGAAAAATACAATTCCCAGTTTGATCAGACTGCGTAATGTAAACTTTAGGAGTTGAATGCAACCTCAAAGTCGTAATTAGAAGTGAGAAACTCACTTTAGTTTCTTTAAGGCCAGCGGCATGAGAGTGATGCAATGGCTGCATTAATGGTACATTTGTTAAAATAATGTTCTCTTCATTTAGAACAACTCTTGGTAGCTTGCATGTACAAAATACAACAGTATAGTACAGTTATAATAGAATATATAACGATTAAATTTAGAGCACCTTCATAACAAATAAGTAGAAGTAGGAGTAGAGTTGAAAAACCCTGCCGAGTCTTTTGCATCTTGCTCCGATCAAAGTGAGTTGAACACGCTCGACAGCATGATTACGACTTCCCAACTCGTAAATACCAGCTTCCCGGGAGGACTCGAACTATTCACTATTGTGACGGGATCATTCAGTCTGATTTGCAAACTAGTCTGGGGTGCGTTTCCCAAAAGCATCGTTAGCCAACTATGGTCGCAAGTTCCGTCGTTACCAACATAGTTCAACGATTCGGTGTTTCCCGAAACCATAGTTCAAACGAACATTCGCAAACAGCGTCGCAAACAACAAAACATAGTAAATTAGTCATCAGGTGCCATGTTCAATACAGCAGCATCTCAGAGATCTCGAATCGATTAATTAGCAGAAGTTATTACTCCACCACATGCGCGTGACGTCATTACCAACGGCCCTAAATTGTTGAACTAATGTGGTGAAAACGACGGAGATGCGGCCGTGTTCGGGGAACAGTCGTGACTGGCTAGTTAGTTTCCACAGCACTGCGTCGTACTATGGTGGTTAATCAGTGAGTTATGTCGCTGTACGAGAAACGCAGCCCAGAGCGGTTTATTACAACGAGGCAAAGGCAGGCATCAGTTGTTCCAGGATCACATTACAAGTGTGATCTGGTGAACTCATTCAACTGGTTCACAGAAAAGAACGGGTTCAAATATGCTAAAGGAAACACGACTAAGACTCACGCTCCATCTGCGTTCCCTCAGTAGGCGGCAGGGCTGACTGAAGTGCACCTTCTAGGGATTGCTGCATTAAGGGGAAAAGCAGCTTATTTGGCGTCTATCTAGTAGAGGCTCAGTGAAGAATTTGGAGAACCCTCTGCTCTAGGAGAAGCAGAAAAAACAAGAGGAAACATGAAGGCAGGAACGGAAAGACGATGCAGTCTGTGGCCTAGACTTGTGAGAAACGACTTTGCACCGGTCCTCTACTTTCCCCTCAGAAGTGGCAGCTTCCACAGGCCTGCCAGGATCAGGCACACTGCCGGAGACCTGCTCCGCTCGGACTGACTGTTGACACACAGCATTTAGGAGAAGCGAGCGTTTGAACAAGACTTAACACGGGCCTGACACCTTCAGAAGGCACCACTCAAATGATCCCACAATGTTTCTTCACACTTCCCCGACAGCCACTCGAGCAGAGCCACTGAGAAATAATGTGACTCAGGCAAGAGTGTAAATACTTCACAAACTTTTTAGTACGCCTACAATAAACAAACTCAGGAAAATAAGTCACATATGTCATAGAAAGGCATGCACTCACATTATTTAACCCCTCTGCATCTAGTTGTGCCTAGACTAGAAGTTGAGGTAACACTTTAGTTTAGGGAACGATTCTCACTATTAACTAGCTGCTTATTAGCATGCATATTACTAGTGTATTGGCTGTTTATCAGTACTTATATTAATGCTTTATTCAGTATTCTAGATCCCTTAATCCTAAACCCACACCTAAACTTAACCACCACCTCACTAACTATTAATAAGCAGCACATTAGGAGTTTATTGAGGGAAAAGGCATAGATAATAGTGAGAAATGAATCTTAGAAACATGTTTAGGTGGCTGGGTGCTGTCATGAATATTCACAAGTGATTTTGTTATATTTTGAACCGAGAATACAGCAAATAAACTAGTCGTTCACGTCTCCCTGACTGCTTCTAGCATTCAGATTGCCAGGTGCATTATTCTGAATAATGCAAATATAAGGCAAAATAGGACTATGATTTATTTGTAACTGTAAAATGACACCCTGTCCTAACCAGACACAATGTGACAAGATTTCAGTGAGGAGCGATTAGTCTGTCGCAGCTGAACAGGGAAACGGCGTTGTCTCATTCTGTGGTCAATGGCATTTCCATCCATGCAAATCTCTAACCCTCAGTAAGAGCAATAGAAGCTGATAGTTCTGCTTAGCTTCGCAAACTAAACCATTGATGCCACAGAAAACACTTTACCAGCTGATAGAATATAACCGCCTGTGCCTCATAGATTAATCATTGAAACATATTAACTCATATTATAAAACCAGGAATTTTCCCTGGAAGATTCTGGATACTGTATATTTTCCATCAGCTAGTTATAAAGTCATAAAGCAGCAGACAGTTTTCGGCCTTCACTTTTACAGCCCTATAATTGCTGTTGCACAGTTCCTTGTGTATCTTCCTCGGCTTTGCGCTTTGTTTGAAGATGAAGCCATTATCAGGCTCTTATCGGCTTCTGGTTTCGAGTTCAGTGACGCGCCGTGTAGAGGACGAACAACTTCAGAGCTCACAAAAGTGCAGCGACGTCTATACCTTCACACGTGCGTGTTCTCATTTGTACAAGAAACAAAAAGACTGAAATAAATGCTTCTGCACGGATATTTTAAGGAGTAAATTTGTCAGATCTTTCAGAAGTGGGACTACTTCTTTAGTCGTGCCACTTCCCTTTCTGGTGTCCTTGTGGTGATAATGTGAAACTTACAGGCTTTACTCATGACATGAGCTGACGGAAGTGACTTCACTAAACTCATTTTAACATACGTATGTAATGCACTGAGTCTTGTGGAGCGATGCCTTGCCTTACATTGACTCACATTGTAAGAGCTTTATTCTACTGAATGTGCACTTGTAGTGTACGTCAAATCTAAAGGCCACTTAAGTGTACTTAACACTTAAATACACACTTTAGTACACTTTTAAAAAGTGCCAGATTATTGAAAGTCCATTTTATTTTGTCATGATTTACAGAAGTGCACTTATTTTGATGTGTTGACTAACATAAAGCACGCGTGAAGTACTTCATCATAATTTTATAATCTGTAGTGTGTTATTCAAAATTACATTTAAAGTGAACATGTAATAAATGCACAAAATCAGACAAATGTGTAATTATTTAAACACATGACATACCATTTCAATAGAAATATGGTTTAAGTGAAAATCAAAATTTAATGTAATTTCTAAGACAAAAAATACTTGCATTTGAAATGACATATGTCAAAAAGCACTCTTAAAAACATCTTTATAAGTAGGACTTAATAATAATATTTACTTTTAAATCGATTTGAATATCAATTTATACTAGTACATTATCATGTATTGACAAATAACATGCATCTAAGTGTCAGAAAACATTACACTGAGTTTGCACAAAGTATATTCTTTTAAACTACATTATTTCTGTAATAAGTACTCTTTTTTTAAAAGCATGCTGAAGTGTACTTATTTATTTATTTTTACAAGCATGCACATTTTTTTATTTTTTTCACAGGGTAACTTGTTGAACGTGGGACATTATTTGAAATGGTTCAAACGAATTGATGTTTTTCCCATTTCTAAAGCTACCAGCAGGACTAGAAATAAGAATGATAAGCTGTGTGTTTCTTCTGGTTTAATGCTTTTACTTGCTTTTCAATCATGCAGTTTGCCTTCTGCTTGCTCATTCAGTCCTGAATTATTACGTATGGACTTCTAATGTAGGGTATGCCTACACAAATATCTGTTTATTTATTTATTCATTTCAGAGAATGAATTATGATTATAATTCATATAATCGCACACCCTTATAATCATGTTATCATGTTTCTGTATTCATAATTTCACATCCATTACGTCAGTTTCTTAAGATTTCTACAATTATGATTTCTGTGTGAACACATTAATAACTAATAAATAAAATATATATTTTTGTCTGTACATTTCTGAGTGTGTGTGTGTGTGTGTTGTTGTCTTGGCTTGTTGCCTGACCTTCTTTCTAAAGCATTTAAGTATTAGTGTGAAACAGGAAAAGACATGGAAAGTGTTGTCTAACTTGTTGTGTTAGTCTGGTAAAGCATGATTAGCAGATGCAGCAATCTCATCAACGTCTGGCATGAAACGGCTCTGTGGCAGATAAGTAAGTGTCTGCTGTGTTTCTGCAGGGAGATGTAGCCAGCAGATCCGTGATTTATTCATTATTTTATGTTTCATTCAAACTTGCAGAGCTTCATCTAAAGGTAAAAACTCAACTTTAGTTAGAAAACTAAGATGGGCAGATTTGTGATATTTAGGCCGAATCCCCATTAGATTCACACAGTTCTGCTTGGTATTCTGGATTGTCAGTTGTAACTGTGTTCCTATAGCTCTGACGCTAGCGATGCATCGATGGGTTTGATTCTCACTGAATGCATGACTGATTAAAATATGTGTTCTTTGGAGTGTAATGTAAGTTGCTTTGGATAAAAATGTCTGCTGTTAATTTACTCGCCCTCCGGTCATCCAAGATGTAGGTGGCTTGTTTCTTGAGTAGAACAGTAAAGTAGAATTTTAGCTGAAACTGTGCTCCTTGGTGATTCATAAAATGCAAGTCAGCGGCTGCATGTTTTTGAGAATAAAAAAGCAAAACAAGAAACACAAAACGAATATCTGTGGCTCCTGACGATATATTGAGGTCTTATGAAGCGAAACAATCAGTCTGTGCAAGAAACTGAACATTATTTACAGCATTATTAGCTGTAATCCAGAGGCAAGCGGTCTGGAGTGATGTCCGGTTCACCAACGAATCATTCTTTTGAACCGGTTCTTTTTAGTGAACTAGTTGAATCAGTTCATCAAATCGGACTGAATCTTCTGAATCAGTTCGTGGCTCGAGCAGCACAGATCTACAAGTTACTCAATCAAAACTCACTTTCAGACGCCTGACAGTCACTCCGACTCCAAATGAGCCAAAATAGCAGCGTATCTGATCCTCTGATGAATGAACTGATCCAGCGCTCCGGTTCCTCCAGCAGTCACTGAACTGAGCAAACAGTTCGATTCGGTCCGAGCATGTGTGAACCCAACACTTCAATGAAGGGGAGAAATTAACGGTTTTATGGTTTCTCATGATTTATGTAAAAAGGTGAGCTGATGAAGACTAGTTTATCCACTTTTTATGCTTTAGACATGTAAAACATCCATGTTTTTCATCATTATTGGGTGATTTAATAATATAATTGCATATACGTTATGTCATTACGTGATTACGTAAATAAACTAGTGAATTAAATCAGTTCATTGAATCAAACTGTCCAAAAGAACCAGTTTGCGAAAAAGAATCATATTTCTCCGTTCTGTCTGAGGCTCTGGATTACAGGTCATAATGTTCAATTTCTTGCACAGACTGATCGTTTCTCTTCATAAGACCTCAATATATCGTCAGGAGACACGGGTATTTGTTTTGTGTTGCCTGTATATGCTTTTTTTGATTCTCAATGTGACGGTAACCTTCTATTAATCATCAAGGACCATGATTTCAGATAAAAATCTTCATTACTGTTCTACTGAAGAAAGAAAGTCACCTATGTGGTGGCCTGAGGGTATGTAAATTAACAGCATATTTTTAGGTCATAATGTTGTAAATAATGTTCAGTTTCTTGCACAGACTGATCGTTTCTCTTCATAAGACCTCAATATATCGCCAGGAGCCACAGGGATTTGTTTTGTGTTGCCTGTATATGCTTTTTTTGATTCTCAATGTGACGGTAACCTTCTATTAATCATCAAGGACCATGATTTCAGATAAAAATCTTCATTACTGTTCTACTGAAGAAAGAAAGTCACCTATGTGGTGGCCTGAGGGTATGTAAATTAACAGCATATTTTCATTTTTTGGTGAACCATGCATTATTTGTACATTTGTACCTAATATGGTATGAACACACATTGGTGTAAACACATCAGAATCAAAATCCCAGTTTGAACCTAAATATCAGTTTAAAACGTCTATCGTTTGTTAGCTGGTTAGATGGGCTTGAGTTCTGAACTGCAGCGGCTGGGCAACACCGCTGACTGTTATAGGTGCTATGAGCTTGTAGGAAAAGGTGGGAAAATCCAGCCTAAAAGTGCAAATACTGGGATCAGCAGTAAGCTGGCTGTCCGTCTCCAGAGGTCTCGTGTGCGTGCCGTTCAGAACAGGACGGAAACAATCTCTCCTGAGGAATTTCTCACCATCATCAGCGCTCGGAGGGAAGGGGAGAATGTGAGCTCCAGCGAACAGATGCATGCGATTGATTGATGTGCTAATAAAAGCAGTGCAAGCTCTTCCTGTCGGCCTCCGACTCAGAAGATCACCGGCGTTCAAACAACCCTGCAAATAACTGTCATATTTGATAATCAGGACGATCGCATTTTGCTTTTTTTATGATTTTACTGTATCAAGAGATGAGCAATCATGAATGCAAACACAATGTTGTTCTGATTTAACTTTAGTCAAAGATGGAAACTAGTATTTGTCATAAACGTTTTAATTGTGAATGTTGCTAGTGCTATTGTTGATGAAGAATAGTTAGAATAACTTACCACGAAAGTAGGAACTTCCCAGAAGTTTAAATGTCTGAAAAAAAAAGTGTAAAGTTCATCACAGCAGACAATAGTGCTGTTGAGTCTCCTTTTTTTTTATGTAAACGTGTATAAATACTGCTCTCTTTGACAACAATACCAATTATGACAGAATTGAAAAAATTGTGCTCGCATTTTTGTGGTTTATTACCTGCCTAGAGAGGGGAAAAAATAAATAAAACAAAACCGTAATAAATTACAGTTTATGCTATTTTAAATTGTAATAATATTTCACAATATTACTGTTTTTACTTGGGTAGGACGTTTTTGCTCTAAACTCTTGAAACGTCTTATATTGCATTGTCCTGTTGAGTAAAACACGGGCACGTATATTAGAATGAAGAAGTTCTGCAAATGTTGGTGAAATTGGGTTATTTTGAAAAAGATATGGAAACATATATTGAAACTAAAGTTTGACATGCTTGGCTGCTCATGTGTATGGTGTGTGAGTAGAGACCGATCGACTTCCAGCTTGATCTTTGAACCCGATTGATTTGAATCTCTTGAGTTTTCAGATTGTAATATGAACAGTTAAAAATAAGCGTTAATTAGCAGTGCTGGGGAATTCTCTGCTTTTCTAAACACTTGGGCCTGTGCTGTCAGTAGGGCTTCAGCAGACGGGACGTCAGAGGGTGAACCCCAATGATCTCATCAAGCTCTTTCTGAAATCATGTCCAATCAAGTCATCTGTGGCAGACTTATGAGCTACTACATTCAACCCAAACCCACTTCTACAGTGCAAACTCGCTTTTCCTGTTTGCAACCTCCTCATAACACAAGCCAAAGAAAAATCATAAATGAGATCGTTTTAATGTCTTCACTCCGCAATGTCTCAGATTGTGCTAATTTTGAGATATTATCATCAGCAAAAAACAATTCTACTGTGGAATTTTAGTAGAAACAATCTGAGATAAAGTACACACTCGAAACATATCCAAGAACTCAATTAATTATCGTACGCGATGCAATTTTTCCTTTGGGAAGCTGCAATACTGCAATGAAGTTTTGAGTCAGTCCCACTGTCTGCGCTCTCGGTCCTACAGCCTCTTTCCGCACCTCCACCAACAGCCTCATTTGTCTGATTTATATAGGAGGCCGTGAGGCCCCGCAGGGGCCCCTGAGAGAGATTTATCCCCTGTGTGAGTCAGTGCACTGCTGTACCTCCATCTAATTACCCCGCCACCCAATTACACCGCGCTACTTACCGGTCGAGAAAAAATAAGAGATGAGCATTGTAAGTGAAGTTTTTGTGTTCGATACTGTTTGAATGAAGAAGGCAGTAGTTTCAGCTGGGTTTGTAAAGCCAGTGCTGCTGAAGCATGCTTCGATTGGACTAAAGGCCATTTCCTTCTTAGAGAACATACCACATAATAATGCAGCTCTTCAGACCGACTGGCAGCACTTGGCGTGCAATTACAATCCAACTGCGTCCTGCTCAATGCCATGCAAAGCAGTTCAGCATTGATTTGCAGTGGACTCTCCAGTCGTTTCTTATCTTTGGAGACCGTAACATGTGGCTGTGATGAGCATCCTGCTATATGGCTGTTTCTGCGTGCAGAGCTTCCCTAACTAGATGAAGAAAACCATGCGTGCTCACAATTTACAAGTATAATTGGCTGTAGGTTGCTCCCCAAACCCCCAATCACAATCACTTAGCGTAAACAGAGCGCAGACCCCAGTAGCTAATTTCCTCTGTCCTATTTCCCTCGGCAGCCACTTCACTTCAATTTGTTAAGACGTCTTATTAAATGTGCCGGACAAAGTGGACAGGTCCTGCATTTCAGTGAGCCAGTAAACAGGGTCAGAGTTGAGCTCAGAAAAATGTGCTCAGTTGCTCTCAGAAATGAGAAACGCTGGCGTGGCGACGAGCGATCATTGTCTTTGTGTGTTATTAGTTGAAGCGGCTGTACACTTCTGTATGCTCCGGTGATTTGTTGTGTGCATTTAGCTTGAATTTTACCTTGAAAGCGGATCGAAACAGCCTGCCGCGCTGTGCCAGCGTCTCATAAAGTTGCTACGTTCTGTAAAATTCTGAAAGGGATACTTATTAGAGCTTTATGCATTAGTGAACTTTACTTTATTAGTTTTTAACTCCTCCCGCGGGGGTCTGTAAGCTGCCGTTGTATTTTCAGACCGCTCTTTATTTGTCATTACGCTGCCTTCTCCTGTTTACTGTCCCCGGCTTCACCCCCTAAGTGGCCTCGCTAGGGCACCCTACACCTCATCAATCATCCAGCCCTTCGTTTGCCTGCTTGCAAAAGCCCAATTTTCAGTTTTCACGTGCGCCCCCTTTCCTGCAATTATGCACAGCGTATGAAACACTGTTGCAGTTCGTTTGGCCATTTGAGGAAGAATTCAGCGTGGGCTTTAGTGCTTGTTTGTAGAATTGTAGCAGTTTATTGAGGGCTATATACGGCCGAGCTGCTGAGCGTTATGAGTGATTTCGGAGCATGTCCTTACCCTTTGAAAGCCAGATGTTAGGATGTGCCTCTGTTGTTTGGTGGACGATCCGTCTGTTTGATGATGGGTTGGGCGAGTTGCATATGTAGACACACACGATATGTAACGAAAGACTTGCCAATAAATGTGGGCTTGCCACAAAGTAATTGCTACCATATTGCATGAGGCATATCAAGCCAATATTACAGTGTCATTCACGCAGTAAAGCTCAATTCTCAACGCAGTCTAAACGCACTCTGCAATATTCACCGGTGCTGACGTACGTGTTGATTTATGGGAAGATTTTGTGCATGCATGTGATACAGTATTTAATTTCATGGGTTTGTCACTGTAAATGTTGCATTGTGTCATTTAGTCTCGATGGCTGACACAAGCACACATGATGTAAATACTAAAAAAACTAAAGTTTGCGAGGAGATGGGTCACTTTCTTAGCTCACTAGTGTGACTCCAGCCACTTAACCAAATGAATGAAGTGTCATCTTTCCATTAGATAACACAGCAGTGGGCGAAACGTGACGTCTTATATTGCATTGTGTATTTAAGACTGCATTGACCAATCAGCATCCAGGTCCAGAACTATCGTTTTAGATTAGATTAGATTAAACTTTATTGTCATTATGCAGGGTACAAGTACAGAGCTAATGAAATGCAGTTAGCATCTAATCAGACGTGCAAGAATTTATTGTTTTATATGCAGATAAGCGCAGAAGTGCTTTTTGATAAATACAACTTAAGTTAAGAACTACGAGAGAAAAGTTGCCAACTAAAAAATACGTTCAAGTCATTCAAAGCAACCTCATTATTAAAAAAAAAGAATAAAATAATTTTGAAAATGATTTCAAATTAAGCTCACAGAGCACTAGTGTTTGTAAAGTTCTCAGTCGTCTTTTGTTGGCTACTTTTTGAGGTTTATTCTTGTTTACAAGAAGCAACCAAGCAAAGGTGATACTTATTGCGTGCGATACTAAAGCTTCAAAAATACAAGTTAGCCTATAATGTTTCACTAAAAGTTCATTTAAACACTTATGTCTGCAAAAAAACATTACAAATAGTCCTTTGGCTTGTGTCGCCTTCATGCTTTGCCATTAAAAAAAAAGCAGTGTAGAATTTGCTTCTTTGTTGCGTGTTTTTCACAGACGCGTCTGATTCCAGTGGACTTTGTCATGGTGTCTTCTAATGGCTTTATATACGACATCTGAGTGTGAGAAGCTTTCAAAAAAGACCAATTCACACAGTTAAATTGATCATTATTTTGAGTTTTTGCCTGATGAGACCGTGAATGCCTTCAACAATTTTAACCTTCGCACACATCCCACTGCTTTTACAGAAGACACAGAGCTTAGTGACACGTAATTCAAGCTGAATTCGTTACGTTTATTAATGTATTGTTTGCTTAATGTAGCTGCACATTTTATACCACAAAACTACTAAAGGATTAGCCAGTACTGTTTTTACAGTATGTAGATGGGAAACAAATACATCATATACAATCCGTTCTGTATTCTTTATTGGAAAATAGAGGGAAATCTGGTAATCACCTTTGACCCTCATCAATTCGCATACAGATGTAATAGATCTACGGAAGACGCAATCAATACTGCCTTGCACACAGCTTTGCTTCATTTGGAGCGCCAAGGAAACTATGTGAGGATGCTTTTCATTGACTATAGTTCAGCGTTCAATACAGTGTTTATCAATTAACTCTATTGTGTGACACTATTTGTTATCACAGTATTTAGCTGGTATAGTATCATAAGATATATTTATAGAATTTGGGACGACCTTACATGCTGATATACTTGTAGTTATACTTTCGAAAGAGTGAGATAGTTGCATGTTTTAAACATTTCTTTGCACTACTGCACACTTGCATGTTGCACTTTTTTTTTTTTTTATGAGTGCAATAGCATTTAATTTGTGGAATGACTTTCTGTGGTGATCTTGTTTCCTGTTCGTAGAGCTCTCAGACTGTGGGCTGGACATGAGAGATGTGAGTCAGTGTGTCTGTCATTACTCTGTCACACGAGAGAGTGACTCACTGCGATGGAGGTGAGACCGTCTGATGAGCATCACCGGCCCAATGCCTGCAGACAGACATTCAAAATAAACACCTTTCTAACGTCTCGTAAAGGAAAAACACGCAAGTTGTATGTGGATGTCAAACTTTAACCTCACTGAAATAATGACGTGTCTTCCGCACAAAGCTGTCTTTACACCAGGGCCGTAACCACTATAGACACAGATCCCCCCAGTAATTAGAAAACAGCCCTCTGTGTGTTGTTAGTATGACAAAAAGATTTAAAAGTGACATTTTTAGATGTCTGACAATGCTCGTCAATGTCGAAAAGATGGCCAATCAAATCAAAGTAGGCGGGGCTTACTGTTCACAGAAACACATTCCAGCACAAAGCATCAGTTTAACATTAAAAGAAGTAAAATAGAAGTTGCAAATCAATATTTGACAATGTTAAACGCCCGACAGTAGCTATGTCTCCATCCAAAGTTGCAAATTTTATAAATGGGCAAAATTGGAATATTGCATAAAACATTTGCAAATAAAGCACCGTTTGCATCCAGCGAGATGAAGAGAACAAAATCATCACTTCCTGATAAACTGGCGCCAAATATCACTACTGAAAAGGTCATTTGCTGCAGTAGGAGAAGGAGAAATACTTAACACATTTCATAGGAAATGAACAGTGACACAATAAGGTTCTGAAAGCGCTGTAATTGTTTGTGTGATCACTTTGCTTATAGAAGCTTGTGACAGACCAAAATCATCACTGCTACATAGTTGCATTTTTCCAGTTGCCAAATATGTTAATGTAGTGATTTACTTCCATTTCTGGCACTATGGCATTTCTGCGCGGTGTCGGAGATGTTAGCATGTCTCTAATAAGATCGGTCACAAACAT
>NW_015657490.1:621627-622284 GCF_001515625.1 Sinocyclocheilus rhinocerous
ATGATCACTGCACGCATTTCTTCTCCCTCTTCACGTTTCGTTGATTTTCTCCACTGCTAAAGAAACTCTTAAGCCTCTTAAAAGTAATCATCCGTACGCCTAACAATTTTAAGACCTCTTTTAAGGGTTAAGATGCTTTCTGAATTACTTTCTTCTTTACTAGGATCTTTTCTTTAATTCTAAGAGGAAACACCCACATTTCTAAGAATTTTGTTACTAGGAGCAACTCTTAGCACTAAGATTTTTCATGAATACGGGCCCAGGTCTCTGAAAGCTTATCATGGAGCAACACTTCTTTATTATATACTATGGATTTATTCTTTTACAGAAAACCTCATCGTTATTTTAAGCATAACATTATTATACTATGAACTTCTAAATCTACATTGCCGTTCAAAGTTTGGCATCAGTACGATATTTCTGAAAGAAGTCTCTTCTGCTCACCAAGGCTGCATTTATTTGAACAAAAATACAGAAAAAAACAGTAATATTATGAAATATTTTTACTATTTAAAACAGCTGTTTTCTATGTGAATATCTGTTAAACTGTAATGTATTCCTGTGATCAAAGCTGTATTTTCAGCATCATTACTCCAGTCTTCAGTGTCACATGATCTTCAGAAATCAGTATAATATGCTGATTTGCTGCTCAACAAA
>NW_015657490.1:622346-648105 GCF_001515625.1 Sinocyclocheilus rhinocerous
TTATTATCAATGTTGGAAACAGTTGTGCTGCTTAATATTATTTTGGAACCTGCGATACTTTTTTCAGGATTTATTCAAAATGGAAATATTTTGTAACAATATACACTGAACAAAATTATAAACGCAACACTTTTGTTTTTGCCCCCATTTTTCATGAGCTGAACTCAAAGATCTAAGACTTTTCTATGTACACAAAAGGCCTATTTCTCTCAAATATTGTTCACAAATCTGTCTAAAACTGTGTTAGTGAGCACTTCTCCTTTGCCAAGATAATCCATCCACCTCACAGGTGAGGCATATCAAGATGCTGATTAGACAGAATGATTATTGCACAGGTGTGCCTTAGGCTGGCCACAATAAAAGGCCACTCTAAAATGTGCAGTTTTAGAGTTAGAAAAACTAGACCCGGCCTGACCCCAAGCCTCGGCCCCAATCAGCGTCAGCCGATCATAACTCTCAACTGTCCTGTGTGTTTTGCTCAAACCTGTCAAAATATCCTTCTCTCTCCCTGTCAGACGTGTCGAGGTGACGGCAACAAGACCTTGGCTGTAATTTCCAGAAATCTGTCGAAATTGCTTAAGTCTTAAATTATCTTTAATTGGCCCCTGAGTTGGGTTACAGCGGGTTGCTTCCAATCACAGCCACACGGACTGAAGAACTCGACTCGCTTCCAGCTGTGCAACAATGGCCAAATGAGTGCTTACCAACATCAGAGCCAGTGCCAAAGGCTACCATGTGCTCACTGCCATGTTTATCTTGGTAAACGGTTGTGGCGCGGCCCATCCGTAATGCTCAATAACCGTGCATCCGTAGGACAATGCTGTGCTTTTTGGAGGCAGAAATGATTTTATAGCTTATAACTCTGAACCGATGTCACTGGAGAGGTTGAACCATGTGGGAGAATCAGCCAGGACATTTTCTCAAAGATTAAAGACAAGGGCCCTTTCAAATTTCACCTTGTTTCTTCGCTACAATCCCTTTAATACCCGGATCAACTGCAACCTGAAGCTCTCGAGAAGCCAGTCTTGTCGTTCTCATGGCCATGTTTATCTTGGTAAACGGTTGTGGCGCGGCCCATCCATAATGCTCAATAACCGTGCATCCGTAGGACAATGCTGTGCTTTTTGGAGGCAGAAATGATTTTATAGCTTATAACTCTGAACCGATGTCACTGGAGAGGCTGAACCATGTGGGAGAATCAGCCAGGACATTTTCTCAAAGATTAAAGACAAGGGCCCTTTCAAATTTCACCTTGTTTCTTCGCTACAATCCCTTTAATACCCGGATCAACTGCAACCTGAAGCTCTCGAGAAGCCAGTCTTGTCGTTCTCATGGCAGAGTTGTGTTACCTCGGCGGCTGTTCACACGTACAGCGCAGGTCTGCAGTGAGAGTGCACTCCAAAAGAAGTGGTTATATGACATGGTTTATCTCCAGTGAGAGTCTAGCTTCCTGTTACGGTGAGTGATTTACATCGGGGTTCTGGAGTGCAATGCATGTTCATTCAATCACAACACAGTTCCTCCAGCATCCCATCTCTGAAGTGTTTCAAGTAGTCAGGTAGGTATTTAGAGCTCAAAGCAAGTCTCAGTGATGCCTCAGTGGCCTTTCTGCTGTGAGGCAGCAGTGCTACCCAACGAGCCACTGCTTTATTCATGACTTTATCTCATTAAGGTTGTTTACACACTTGGTTTGAATGCTTGGTCCGAACCAAAGTTTGATTGCGCTTTCATCGTCAGAACAACAGCTGTTTACTCCAGTTTCTAGGTACCAACAACGCAGGAGACGGCTCGTTTTTATACTTGGGTTTTTGAAGCTTTGGTGTCGTTTCCAATACAGAACAGCACTTGCGACTGTCTATCTGCTGTAAGTGAGTCCATTTCTGCTAAAGGCAAAATCCCGCTTCCGCAGTTTATACATCACCAATAGTGTTTCATTTCTACGATTTCGTGTAATTGGATTCACATGAACTGCACACCAGACCACCTTTTTTAAAGCAGACTTGGATACGGTTCGTGTGTACGCACTCAAGTTTGGAAAAAAAGAGTTCACATCATCCAAACGAACCAAACTCTGATGTCAGATGAACCTGGGTGTGCAGCAAAAGTGCTGGTGTGAAAGCACCCTAAAGGAACTCATACTGCAAACAATCATGTTCTTACTTTGTGTTTTTGTCTTGTTTTCCATTACAAATATGTGTCCCTGCAGCACAAAAGCAGTGTTAAGTCGCTGGGGTATATTTGTAGCAATAGCCAACAATACATTGTATGGGTCAAAATGATAGATTTTCCTTTTATGCCAAAAATCATTAGGATATTAAGTAAAGATCATGTTCCATGAAGATACTGCTTTATTCATGACTTTATCTCATTAAGGTTGTTTACACACTTGGTTTGAATGCTTGGTCCGAACCCAAGTTTGATTGCGCTTTCATCGTCAGAGCAACAGCTGTTTACTCCGGTTTCTAGGTACCAATATCGCAGGAGACGGTTCGTTTTTATACTTGGGTTTTTGAAGCTTTGGTGTCGTTTCCAATACAGAACAGCACTTGCATCTATCTGCTGTAAGTGAGTCCATTTCTGCTAAAGGCAAAATCACGCTTCCGCAGTTTATACATCACCAATAGTGTTTCACTTCTACGATTTTGTGTAATTGGATTCACATGAACTGCACACCAGACCACCTTTTTTAAAGCAGACTTGGATACGGTTCGTGTGTGCACACTCAAGTTTGGAAAAAAGGAGTTCACATCATCCAAACGAACCAAACTCTGATGTCAGATGAACCTGGGTGTGCAGCAAAAGTGCTGGTGTGAAAGCACCCTAAAGGAACTCGTACCGCAAACAATCATGTTCTTACTTTGTGTTTTTGTCTTGTTTTCCATTACAAATATGTGTCCCTGGAGCACAAAAGCAGTGTTAAGTCGCTGGGGTATATTTGTAGCAATAGCTAACAATACATTGTATGGGTCAAAATTATAGATTTTCCTTTTATGCCAAAAATCATTAGGATATTAAGTAAAGATCATGTTCCATGAAGATATTTTGTAAATGTCCTACCGTAAATATATAAAAACTTAATTTTTGATTAGTAATATGCATTGCTAAGAACTTCATTTGAACAACTTTAAAGATGATTTTCTCAATATTTAGATTTTTTTACACCCTCAGATTCCAGATTTTCAAATAGTTGTATCTCAGCCAAATATTGTCCGATCCTAACAAACCATACATCAATGGAGAGATTATTTATTCAGCTTTCAGATGATGAATAAATCTTATGACTGGTTATGACAAACCCTTATGACTGGTTTTGTGCTCCAGGGTCACATATGTATAAACATTATTGAATCAAGATGCATTTACTTGAGAAGCAAAATTACTTGAGATATTTATGCTTGTTTTCTGAAAAAATTATCAAAATTAAGTGAGTTTTTACTTAAAATGAGAAAAAATACCTGCCGATGAGGTAAGAAAAAAATCTCGTTTTGCCTTTAAATTAATTTTGTTCTTGTTTTAAGCAAAAAAACTGACAAAATGTTGATTTTTTTTTTTTAGAAAACAAAATATCTTGATATCTTAATACCTTAATATCTTGAGTCATTTTGCTTTTCAAGTAAATGTTTAGATATTTATACTAGAAAACAAGTAAAAAATACAAAGCAAAACCTTTTTTTCCAGTACACTTACATATGTAAGAAATAAAGATGCATAGAAATCCATGCAAAATATGTACTAAATTCAACTGATGTGTGGTATAAAATTGAGCATATCGGCTCCCTGAATTCGTTTTTTAGGGTTGTAAGTATACATTAGTTGTACTATTTTAAGTTTAGTTTGCAACTCAAGTGTTGCGTAACGTGAAGCTGTAATCTTTTAGTTCGTACGTTCCAAATAAAAACAAAAACACATGATCTTACGAGAAGCACCTTTCATTTGTAAGTTCTCAGGCGAGTGAATTATTCAGAAACGGGCTTAAGCAGAGGATGACAGAATATAAAGCCTGTTGTGTCCTGTGCACTGTATGTGTCTGTGTTTGCGTGCCGCCACTCTCGCCTGCTCTGTGTGTCCAGGAGGGGCTGAACTCGTGAGAACGGCCCGTCCCTCCGCTTCTCTCTCCAGCCCTGTCTCATTTATTCCTGCCTCTCCGGTGCTTCAGCACACAGCAGCTGATCTGATGGCCTCTGTGTTTGCAGAATGATTTAGCTCAGTGTTTGGGTCATTAACCATGGGTGGCCATGGACTTTGATTATAGGAAGTGCCCGAGGGCTTGGGATAAGGAGCGGGAGCTTTGACAACGCAGTCAGAGACTGATCCATCACTGAAGCGACACACTGTTTTGTCCCAAAGATCTGGAGCGTTACTGGCCGATCCATTCAGTTCAGCAGCTGCTCTCTGAGTCTTTGCTCTTTGGCAGTTCTTAGTTAGTTACAAAACGTCAACTGAATTCATGTGATATGAAATGATTTCCACAGGCTTTATTCAGAGCTGTTTTTAAACATGAAATCTTAAATAAATTGAAGACATTTTGTCATAATCACCAAAACAGCACATCCATTACTTGACGTTTCATTCCAGTGGCGTTTGGCCCAGTCTCTGGTGAGATTAGGGTCTGTCTGCTGCGGATGAGAGCGTCATGATACACAGTGACGACAGAAGGATTAGTCCAATGATCTCAGACAAACATGTGTGACATGATTCCTGTCTCTAGAACAAGCCGCTGCGGCATTTACACCAGCTACTTTCTACGGCAGCAGCGTAACGCTCGTGATATTTCCTCAGCGAAAGCGCTCGGAAATCTGTCTGAAATGCACAGTTGCAAGTAATGCACGATATATGTAATCAGATTACTTTTGTTCAAGTAACTAGTAAAGTATCGTATTACTTTTAATCAATTTACAATGAAATATCCGAGCTACATGTTCCCATGTGTTGACTGACAGCTCTCCTGTCCTCATGTTGAGAGAAATCAGGAGTGAGTTTCAGAGACAGAGGCACTTTCTTCAGCCTGAGCCTTATTCAGTTCACTTTTGGTGTGAGAGGGCCTTTACATTTGACGAGAATTAGAGATGCACCAATTCTACTTTTTCCTCTTCCGATCCGATGCCAGAGTTTGCCAGTATCGGCCGATATCAGTGTTCTTTTATTTACCTTGAAAACTAATGTATACAACTCACTTAGTCATTAAGCTTTATGTGTTTCAGGTAAAGAAAGAAATACAAACATCTGACTGCACATTACTTGATGAAAAGCGATGCGTGATATACAATCTACAGTGTGAAAAACAACCTTATTAAAAAAAAAAACGGAATACAATAGCAAAATTCACAGCAAACTAGTTGTATAACAATCTCGGCAATTATTAAATTAAGTTATTTTCTGAAGAAACCACAAAAGGCAATATTCTAATTCTAGTGAATCTTAAATCCAAACTTTTATTAACGTATTATACAGTAAACCTTACACTCTTGAAAAGTCGTGCAGAAACGCACTAATCTAACAGCCATGTCATGTATATAGACATCAGCAGTAACATAAACATGCAGGATTCGTTCACTTTATAAAGAATTGTTTCTTAACCTTGCAAATAAAATATTTTATTCTTTTTTTTTTTTGCGATGAAAGTGAAAAAGTAAGGAAATGTTTTACAGATGCATTCTGAATAAATTCTTAAGCAGCAGTGATGTTATTGATTTATTCCAAAGCTGAGCAGAACTGCTTTAATATATATATATATATATATACACAGTGGGTACGGAAAGTATTCAGACCCCCTTAAATTTTTCACTCCATATATGAAAAACGATCTGTTCTTGTCAGAAATGCATAACGCTTCGGACGGTTTTTAAAAATGAATGTATATCTGCCTATTGTGAAAAACATTTTAACCGTTATTTCAGCATAAAAAGTCAATGCAGCAATGAAAGAGACGAGAGGCTAACTCTAAAACATTTACATGAATAACATCCGCTGTGGATGAACTGGATGGTGACCGTGCGATCAGTGCCCATTGGTTTGCCGTCAGCGTTGCAGGCAGCTCATGGTCGAAGGTTCGAGGATGCAGGTGTCCATCATTACAGACGGGGTCAGAGGTCACGCCGCTGGCCAGATGACAGTCGCTGTCAGGGCAGCTAATTGTAGGCCTGTAGTGCTGTCTGTCTGTCATGTGATTATCACATTAGTTCTTGAGGAGATGGAGGGCTTGTGTTTCATGATCTCATTGTGACGTGAACAATGCCCTCCATTGGATTAGATGCTGATGGATCTCCAGGCGGGAAACTGAGGGTCACGTCTCAGCTTACACCACTGATCACGATTATTCTCTTTGGGCTGTTAAACAGTTTAATAAAATTACAAATTGTTTAACTGCTTTTTATTTATCAAATCAACATAAACTAGATGTGTTCCTGTGATATTAGGGTGTTGTGTGCGGTTGGGCATCATTAGGCAGCTGCTAAGATTTTCTGAGAGGTACCCAGCTAACCATTTAAAGGTTACGAAAATGTTATAGATAAATGATATAAATTCTGGTAATGATGAGAGAAAACGTTCTTAGGATAACGTTATTCGTACGTTCTGTGGTCAATAACATCCATCAGTATTAACAATCGATCATTCTCATAACGTTTTCAAAAGGATCGAATGGAACGTTCCTCTAACGACTGCATGACAACGTTCTTAACACAAAAACAAAAAAAAACTGGATGTTTTGAACATTTAAAAAAACATTCAGAAATAAGGCTTTCGTAACAGTTTCAAAATGATAAAATAGAACATTTCAGCTTGTTTAAAATATAAAAACGGATGTTTGGAATGTTGAGAGAACATTCAAATGTAACATTCTTATAATTGTTTTCACAGTGACAGAATAGAGCAGTTTGGAGTAGATGTCACTGTAACGTCACTGCGTGTGCATTGTGCTGGCAGAAAAACACTGGGAGCAAGTGGAGGGAAATGAGTAGAATCCATGGAATAAGTGCTTTACTAGCTGGTGCCCACTGCCCAGGTCAACAGAGCCAATCCGTTACTCTTTATGATACTCTGTTTTCTACATTTGTTCTGGATCCCTCTTTCAGAATACGGCATGGGTATTTTCCTCTCATTTTGTCATCTGCCAGGCAAAAATCTCAAGAAGTGCCTGCTCATCTCATGTCTGTAGTACCAGCGGTGTGGACCTTCAAAACCTGTGCTTAGGGGTTTGTTCAAATCAATTCAATGGTAATAATGCTGCATGACTTGGCAAACAGTGCTAATTATAATGAAGGTATAAGAGGGAGAGACTGGTTAATGATGCAGTAATCTCTCTGTAATCGCATGTATCGCTGAGTTACCACGAAGATCAAGTGTTTCTGTGCTGCTATTATACATAACACATGTGAACTCCGTCTGTGTGTGTGTGTGTGTGTGTGTGTGTGAGAGAGAGATGTGACTCCAGTCACATAAGCAGCAGTTTCAGTGAGTGTCATTAATCAGGACATTCCCGTGCTATCAGTTGGACAGAATAACATGTTTGCTCTGCAGACACCATTAATCGATAAAGTACACCTTCCTTAGTTGAATTCTTGACTGATGTTGATGAAAACACATTCCCGCTCTGATAAATAATGTGATGCAGTCTTACAGCTGCTCTGAGAGGCACTTTACATCCTTTACCTTTATGTAAACTGTGGGAAAGTTTGGCAGAAACATATAAAAGGCTTTAATAAGCATGTTTCCCAGCATATTGACTTGCAGAGAGTGTTAATGGGTTTGAGGCGCTGCTGAATCAGCAGGTTTGTAATCACACTGTTTAATTATGCAATAGATTATCAAAATGAAAACGACACAAAGAACAGACCTTTTTCAGGAAATTATGTAAAGAAATTTAAAAGTTGGTCACACTTTATTTTAAGGTCCAATTCTGGCTATTAACAAACCATTAACTACCACTTTTGCTTCAATAAACTCCTGATTATTAGTTAGTAATGTAATTAGGTAGGATTATGGATGTAGAATATGATCATGTAGAATAAATGCTTTATGAATGCGAATAAGCAGCCAATATGTTAATAATAGGCATGCTAATAAGCAACTAGTTAATCGTGAGAATCGGTCCCTGTACTAAAGTGTTACTGAAAAGTTTTGAAGGCAAATGTTTCAAATGTGTCAAGTATGTGTAATACAGCAAAATGTGTTTAAAAACACACAATACACAGACAATATGTGTGAGTTTGTGCAGGTATTCACTACGTTATGAGGAATAAATGTCCCCACAAGTATAGTAATAGCCCTAAATGTTGACCTTGTGGGGATATTTTTTTGTCATTTCATTCAAGCAATATATAGTTGCCTAATTTACCTAATTACTTATAAACATATATAAATATAAAATATATATTTTTGTCCCTCACAAAGGGTTCATTGAAAAGGGGCCTCAGATATGTAAGGTCGTCAAAAAGTTTGAAAACCTCTGCTTTAAAGGAACATTGAAGTGAAAGGTGAAGTGTGTTTACTGTACTAAATGCATTACTAGTGAAACTAGCTTTTTAAAACACAATTCAGTAATAAAATAAGAACAAATGATCAAAAAACAAGCAATAGCATTAATAAATACAACAGACCAAAGATAGAAATGAAATATGTAGTGCTTTGCGTTTTTTAGACTGTCACATCACTGCCTAGCAGCAGCAGCATTTAAGTTTGGTTTGTTTGTTCGTTTTGCAGTCTTGTGATAAGAAATGATTGCAAATTATATGTATATAAAAAAAATGCTTTTGTGCAGTGAATGGAATGAGCGGTATGGTGGTGACGTGAAGCTGACTCTCTGTGTGGCTGCTGAAGCATGCGCTGATTGAGCTGTAATTAACCTGTAATCAGCAGCACTGCTCTCACAGCTGTTCAGCAGATCTCTGCATCAGGAAACAACAGGCCTCTGTTCAGCTCTCCAGCTCTATGAGGGATAAATGCTCCTCAAAGACTTCACATGTCGACCCTTTGTTGTTATGACAATGGGGTCAAAGCACCTGTGACACTGACACCCCGAGCACTACCTTTCACTGCAGAGCTGCCCACCATATACATAAACTTCTTTTCTTTTGAGGATTTGAGAGAAGTCTGTTCAGGGATTCAGTTTTTCATTAGATGTGTCATGCAGTTAGAAATTAGAAAAAAGAAGAAGAAAATGCCAGTTCATAAGAATTTTATTTTGTGAATCTGGCTCCTGAAATGCAGAAGTCAAGTCGTTTTCATACAGGGCGCTTGTTTGCGTCCACTGGAGAAATAACATCCAAATAATACAAGACCTAAGTAAAAGGAATTTGATCCATACATATGTGCATTTGTATAAAGTCAATACATATATGAACTTCGTACATCACTTTTGCTCTGGGCACATTTATGGCAAACACAAACAAAATTTGTGGTCCTGACAGTGAAGGTTTGACGTAAAAAGCTGTGGAAGCTTTTATGCGACCTGGCGTCCAGGAGCCTTGAGAAAATATTATGCTTTCCACTGGTTCGAGCTCCTTAGCTGCACTAAAGGAAAGGCATGAGCCGTAAAGGAAAAACACATCGAGAAATGAGGGGTCAAATGTCCAAAGTGGGATTGTCGCCACATGGACTGTGAAGATACATACACTCACACACAGTGTGCAGAGGCTGAGCGCGGCCGCGGTGCATTGGAGAGCGTGAACGCTTGACCGTGAGAGTATAAGAGAGTGTTTGAGAGAGCAGAAAGGCACAGATCACCCATGTAGATGGCTGGGCTGGTGTAAACCTCTCACTAATTGGCAGTAGACCCGGGCCTCCTGTCTGAGCCGCATGCATGCATTATGGGAGTGCAGTTAATGCACTGGCAGAGACTTCAGCTGTTTATTCAGAATGCATGTACTCTTTTAAAACCGTATGAACCTGCAGGAATTTCTACTCCTGCTTGCAATGTTTCACTCTCTCCAGAGGAACATTTTTATGGACCATCTTCCTCTTTAGACTTCAAGTGCAATGGTTATGTTGGAATGGAATACTTGCTATGACTTATCGCATACTGCCTACTTATTAGAAGTCGAGGAAGTACGTTAGGATTGTTTCTAGGAATAAAGAGTTTTTGGTAGCACTTTATTTTACAGTCCTGTTCCTCATGTGCATACAATGTACTTATTATATTAATTACAATAACTAGATACTAACCCTGAACCCAACCCTACCCCATGTAGTTACCTTATATTATCCAAACTTTCTTAGGTAGGTACACTGTAAGTACACATACTGTAAAATAAAGTGCAACCGGGTTTTTTATGGAAAATCTTCCTTTCCGCCAATGTTTGTGTGTTTGGACACTGTTTGTATACGGCATGACTTTGGCTTACTACACAGCCAACAACCTGCTTTGAAGCAAGTGAAGAATTATCAGTGAAGAATGACTTAATTGCTGTGCATGCAGATCTGTTGAACTACTTGGAATGTAGCACACCAGTCAAACAGACTACTTATATGTTACTTTAATGGTGTTTTTCCCTATTTGTAGATCAGAGGTGGCCTCTGTCATTTCTATGTCTTAAATTCCTCTAAAATGTCTACTTTTGTAAAAATAAACACACGCAATTTGGCACAACACGAGGGGGAGTAAATGATGTCAGAAGTGCTATTGCTTTAACTTCAAAACAGTTTAAAGAAAATGATTCCAGTAACCGTCAGTCTTTTTGGTGAATGCTTCCTGATCAAATCTCTCTCTCGATGTCCCGTACCTGCCAGACCCTCTTGATTGATCACGAAGCGTTTCACCCTCAGGAGAACCAGCGGCTTGGGGCATTTCCACATTCAGCCAGATGAATCATTTATCCTGGTGAGGATCTCACTAAACTCCGTCCTCTTGTTTCCTGTCTTGGCTGGGAGAATGTTATCAGCCGGTCCTCCTATTGTCCCCTGGCGGTCCCGTTTGTGGGGTCAGACCGGTTAGCGGTTAGCTCTTGAAACAGCATGGCGTAGAGGGAAAGGTCACGGCCTTTGCTTGGGGTCTCCATCCTTCTTCTGAGCTCCAGGGTCATCGGAGTGCTCCACATGCCCACAGGGCAGCAGGGATGGGCCCACAGATGCTGGAGCCTCCAGGACGGGGCTTTAATAAGGCGGCCGGGCTGAGCCCAGTAGGTGGTGTTACAGCTCTAATCCTCTCAGACACATAAAGAGACCCAGACCCAGCGGCTCTCATCCAGTTCAGTGTGGCCTGCGGCATTAGCAGGAGCATCACGAGAGCCGAGGGTCCGTCTGATTAGTTCCACTGACATCAGACCCGCCGTGTTTTATTAGCAACTGATGTCATTCTGCACCAGCACCACTTTATAGGGATGAGTCGTCGAGTTCGACCAAATCAACGTCAAGTTTTGTGTCAAAATCCCATCAAATGTTAACACGCCCTTCTGGCACGTTGGATGGCGTGATGACATGCTTTGCTATTTCAGAAACGCTGCCAGTGGGTACACTTTTATTGCAACTGGCACTAAAGCACAAAAATGTACGGCTAACAAAATTTATTTTATTTTTAGGCTGCAAGACTTGATAGCCAGTGTTGTGATCAAATCAAGGTGAATCCAACAAAAAACTTGGAAAAAAGAAAGATTTCTAGTAAAGATTTGTCTTTCTAGTAAAATGGAAATTTCAATGACATTATTATTTTTCCATTAATCTATTGTGACAAAACATCTTCATTTCCCTTAAAAACGGTAAATTACATTACTGGAATTACATTCCAATTACAAAATACTCTAATATAATTATATTTTTAAAAATAGGCGTAATTTTCTTTCAAAACAAAATCTAACTTATCTTTTCTTTCTTTTTAGTTGTCTTTTGATTTAGGGGTGAAATGTTACCTGGGCATGTTTTCATAAGTCACATAGTTGCAGCCTAAAAATGCGTACACTGCTTTAATAAGGCGGCCGGGCTGAGCCCAGTAGGTGGTGTTACAGCTCTAATCCTCTCAGACACATAAAGAGACCCAGACCCAGCGGCTCTCATCCAGTTCAGTGTGGCCTGCGGCATTAGCAGGAGCATCACGAGAGCCGAGGGTCCGTCTGATTAGTTCCACTGACATCAGACCCGCCGTGTTTTATTAGCAACTGATGTCATTCTGCACCAGCACCACTTTATAGGGATGAGTCGTCGAGTTCGACCAAATCAACGTCAAGTTTTGTGTCAAAATCCCATCAAATGTTAACACGCCCTTCTGGCACGTTGGATGGCGTGATGACATGCTTTGCTATTTCAGAAACGCTGCCAGTGGGTACACTTTTATTGCAACTGGCACTAAAGCACAAAAATGTACGGCTAACAAAATTTATTTTATTTTTAGGCTGCAAGACTTGATAGCCAGTGTTGTGATCAAATCAAGGTGAATCCAACAAAAAACTTGGAAAAAAGAAAGATTTCTAGTAAAGATTTGTCTTTCTAGTAAAATGGAAATTTCAATGACATTATTATTTTTCCATTAATCTATTGTGACAAAACATCTTCATTTCCCTTAAAAACGGTAAATTACATTACTGGAATTACATTCCAATTACAAAATACTCTAATATAATTATATTTTTAAAAATAGGCGTAATTTTCTTTCAAAACAAAATCTAACTTATCTTTTCTTTCTTTTTAGTTGTCTTTTGATTTAGGGGTGAAATGTTACCTGGGCATGTTTTCATAAGTCACATAGTTGCAGCCTAAAAATGCGTACACTCTTGAAATGGCAAAGCTTTATGAGCTAGACACACTGTAAACAAAAACTCGATTTTTATTATTTTTTACAATTATTTCTAAGTTTTAAAATCAAAGCTGTTCCAAAGTTCCAACTTGCTTGTTGCACCTTTTAAACGCTTCTCTCTCCAGCAGCTCAAAATGCCTCCAGAGGAAACCTGCGGGGCTCAATCAGTAGAAGATGATTTGAGGCCTCATGGTGCTGAGCTCCGGCTGATCCCTGGGTCTCCAGACAGTGTTCAAAGCGATCTGTTTAACGGCTAATGTTCTTGCCGCCCTCCTGCTGCTGCAGATAGTCAGTCAGACTCACCCTCAGGCTGCAGATCCTCTCACGGACAAGACACCCTGCTGACCTCATCATCAACAACATGACGCCAATGCATGTGCACTCTGAGAAATAACGGCTCTTTTGATCTTCTTTTGAAATCCTTATGATATTCAGCGTTAACTTTTTCCAGAAAGTTGTCAAAATCCAGGTCAAACAGGTATTGCACCACATGAGGAGTTTCAACATGTAGCGCTTCGAGTCTGGCACTGAAGTGTCTGAATAGGCTTGTTTCCCTCTTATGCATGAGGTACTCAGAGCATCTTGGCTCAAAGCCGGGCAATGTGGATACTGGATCACCAACAAGGTGTCCATTAACCAGCAAAGCTGAGGTCTACAGTCCCCTCCAGTCTTCCAGACAGAAGCTGCACCACTGGCCAGGCTGAGTGAGTCTCTGTGAAGGGAGCTTGAAGGTCCGGAAGTTAGAGTTCCTATCAAGAACCATTTCTTGCTGTATAGTGTTAAGTATAGAGTGTACAGTGTAAGGGCAAATGTTGTGGACATTCAATTTCCAAAGTGTTCAGTGGGCTTCAGGTCAGTTGGAATGGTTCGCTAACCAATTATTTCGAGTCCACTTTGCAACTACATGTCAACTAGGCGTGCTTTCACACTTGGTTCGATTGCCTGGTCCGAACCCGAGTTCAGTTGCTCCCCCCTCTTACTGGTTTGTGTTCATACTGTGTTTTTTTGGTTCTGAACCACGGTGCAGAATGCCTAAAGTGGACTATTGAAACAAAATGGTTCTCCTACAGCATTATTAAGTAAACCTTCAAAGGAACCACTATTTTTAAGCGTGTGGCCTTAGTTTGTGATGTGCTGTTGGAGATTGATGAACTAACCCAAGTGGACAGGGTCGAGCCGGGGCCGACATGAGGGCGCTTGAGCGTGCATCTCAGCACCAGGCTGAAGGCTACAGGTCTGGTGACTCCAGAGCGTCTGGTCAAAGACTCCCAGAGGCGGCGTGAAAACCACGGCAGCTCGGAGAGCGGTGAGAACTTAGAGACGGGCTCCACTAGAGGAGATCATGCTAATGAGGGCTCATAGGGTGAAACAAAATGGCTTAATTGTATTGAGTTCATCCCGTGTTAGAGCACAAAGGCTCAGGGAGGTTACGCTCACACATGAGGCTTATTGTAATCCCTCCGTAATTACCAAGCCCTGGCATCTTCTCATGGGAGCAGAGGGCCGTCCTCGCTGCTCCATTCACACGCATCCTTAAGGAAGTATCAATTCCTTACTAAGAAGAGTCGCAAAAGCTTGGCAAAACCACATTCAGAGCACCTTTGTTGGGCGTAGAGCTATGATAGACATCTACAGTGTTGAGAGAGAGGCTCATTCAGATGCAAGTAACTGTTAAAGTCAACTGCGGAGAACCAGACCGAGCCGCAGCTATAAGTTGGCAATATGGGGCAGAGATGCTGTGACAATGGCTTGTTTGGAGCTCTTTTGAAGCATCTCAGTCAGAGGCTACTGGCGTTCCCGCTCTCTCCCTCCAGCTTTTGACAGGAAGCTCATGATTTTTTATGTACGCCGCATGCATAATGCATCAGGCCGCACAATCACATACAGGGTGTGCGAGCCAGCGGACGCAACGAGCACCTGTGCCGAACAAAGATGGCCTTTCTGCCGTGGATGTGTGCCCTGGTACCCGCTGTCACCGCTTCCCTGCTCCGATCCCAGCTGCGCTGCATTCAGCCTGACACGCATTCATCTCGCCCAGCGCCGCCGCCGCTCATAAAGAGCTCTTTATTTGCTTATTAACCTCAGTAAGAAAGCCCTTGACAAACATTTTGGGAATGAGTTTGTGATTGTGAGGCTCGCACATGTGTGAGCTAGTGGCTGGTGCGCATGCAGTACCATGCCTGTTTGTCAGGGTATTTTACCGCGGTATTAAGATGTCATCTGTCAGATGCGCTTCGCTTCACTAATGAGTCTGCAGTAGCCATGAATTTCACAAAACCATGTTTCAAGGGCACAAATTTAAAATAAATAATAAAAAGAAATTATATTTGGCATCATCAAGATTTCTTTGTGAACCATTTTATATTGTGTTTTTTTAACTACAATGAAAAAATTATACGACCTACTTAATTTGTACTTGCATACTATTGCATTGTATTTACATTTAAAGTACAGTACCTGGATGTATTTGCATGCATTATTACACTGTTAACTGCAATAAATCTGCCTTTTAAAGTACTCCTAACTGCATCCCAATCTCAATAGCAGTAAATGCAAGAGTTCTGAAGAGCAACGTGTTTTATAATAAGTAAGACTGGCAGAAAGTGTCCCGATAAATCTTAATTTTATAACTTACAGTTTTTTACGATTGCTTAAGCACAATTTTGAAAACAGGGCCCGGTTTGTCAAAACACTACACACAATTAACACAACCCTACACCAAAGTAGCACAACACTTCAGATCATTTGCAAAATGGAACCCTTTTGTCAAAACTATACACAACTTTATAAAAACAATATTTTGTTACCATACGAAACACACACATTTCATATGACTTTAATCTTTTTGAACCAGTTACACACCGCTGTTGCTAACTTAAAACACTTTTAGCAAGTCTAATTCTCAGAGATTAGAGTACTGTAAATGAAGTACACAGAGAAAGTGCAACTATACAATAGTTCACCAAACACTACACAAGACCAATGCTGCAGACTGACAAAAATATCATTGATTTCTCTCCATATACCCAAATCAGTCAACATGGAGAATCACAACAAAACATGTCCCAGTTGTCATGCTACTACAGTAGTGTGCATAACACTGTTAGCTCAGCAAACAACAGACAAACGTAAAATACTGTATCCAGTACAGGTTACAATTACAGTAAACAACAACAACAACAACAACAACCCTAAAAAAAAATAATCTGAAAAAACTGACAATATTGTACAGAAAATACTACAGTAAACATACTATACATTATCTCTTCGCCTAGCTGGATCTGGCCAGAGAATTATTCCTCGGCCTCTGCCTCTTTCTCCTCCTCTGTGTACTCCTCCTCTCACCCTCACTCTTCTTCTGACTCCTTCCATTTTGGTTGAAGGCAGGTGAACCTACCTGCTGCATTTTTATATTGCTTAAACCTGATTGGTGTGTCTACAATTTAGCAATCATGTGTTTGTGCACCTGATGGCTGTGTTTAACAGATTGGCTCATAGGTGTGGTAATTTGACAGTCAGTGCTTTGGAATTGCAAGGAAGTGACATCATGATTTACTTCTGTGTCTGATGTATACAAGTGTGTTTAGTGTTTTGCAAATCACTGTGTGTAATGTTTTGCAAATAGTGTGAAGCTGACAATGTGCTTACAGTTGTGCAAATCTAGCCTTGTGTTTTGCTCCTTGAGTGTAAGGTTTTGCTAATTGTTGGAAAAGTTTAATTTTAGTGTGTAAGCAATCGTAAAAAACTGTAAATGGATAGTAGTTTAAGACATATAAAGTGGGATAATTCTTGCAGTGACATTTTCATTACAAATAAACATAATTTCACATTTTGCTCCCAAATGCTCTGTATACTGTATACTTCTGTACTGTAAATGAATTGCCTTGTTGAAATTTGATAAGAAACCATTTAAATAGTTTTTTGCTGTTATTGGTAGTTTTCTTTTTCTTTTTAAAAAAAAATCTCTTTATGTAGTTGTATCCAGGATGTTGATGGAGTCTTAAGCGGTCTTTGTAATTTTAAAATGTGCCATGACCAAAAGTTTGCACAGAGGCATCAGAAGAGAATACAGACGTGTGTGTGTGTGTGTGTGTGTGTGTGTGTGTGTGTGTGAAAGCATGTTTGTGTGTGCGTGTGTGTGTGTGTTTGTGTGTGTGTGTGTCTGTCTGTGTGTCTGTGTCTGTGTGTGTGTGTGTAAGCATGTTTGTGTGCATGTGTGTGTGTGTGTGTGTCTGTCTGTGTGTCTGTGTCTGTGTGTGTGTGTGTAAGCATGTTTGTGTGCATGTGTGTGTGTGTGTGTGTCTGTCTGTGTGTCTGTGTCTGTGTGTGTGTGTGTAAGCATGTTTGTGTGCATGTGTGTGTGTGTGTGTGTCTGTCTGTGTGTCTGTGTCTGTGTGTGTGTGTGTAAGCATGTTTGTGTGCATGTGTGTGTGTGTGTGTGTCTGTCTGTGTGTCTGTGTCTGTGTGTGTGTGTGTAAGCATGTTTGTGTGCATGTGTGTGTGTGTGTGTGTCTGTCTGTGTGTCTGTGTCTGTGTGTGTGTGTGTAAGCATGTTTGTGTGCATGTGTGTGTGTGTGTGTGTCTGTCTGTGTGTCTGTGTCTGTGTGTGTGTGTGTAAGCATGTTTGTGTGCATGTGTGTGTGTGTGTGTGTCTGTCTGTGTGTCTGTGTCTGTGTGTGTGTGTGTAAGCATGTTTGTGTGCATGTGTGTGTGTGTGTGTGTCTGTCTGTGTGTCTGTGTCTGTGTGTGTGTGTGTGTGTGCACATGTGTCCGCTGGCATGCTCTGTGCAGCTAGTATTGTGTGAGTTGAGATCAGGCCATGCTTTATACATGCAGAAATCTGGACACATTTCTAGAGCCAGCTGCACACACAACAAAACCAGCACCCAGCTGCAGACAAGAGTCCAGACTGTCTCTCTCTCTCTCTGCCCTGCACCCACTCCTGACGCATGTCCCGGGGCCACAGGCTTGTTGTAATGCTAATAACTTTGCTGAACGGAAAAAGAGAGATGTTAAATGTTGTTTGCAGTCAGAACATAAAAGAAAAGAAAAAGAACAGAAAGACCACAATTAATTACAGCCATGTGATATCAAATGAGTCCCATGACAATGGTTTTGATTTCCATGTGCATGCATGAAGATGCAGTCCACTTTAAAAAACAAAAAGGTTGGGGGGGGACAAAAGTATGAACAAGAAGGTGTAAGGATTTTGCTGGTAAAGCTTCTGTGTGTGACATATCCTTGTACTGCACTGATATTTTAGTGGCGCACACTTTTAGACACTAGAGGGATGTGTAATTCTGAGACTGGTTAGGTCTGACAGCATTACTGCAAAACTAATCAAGCAGCTTTCTGAACATGTCCCGTCGGCCAGTGATTAAACAGATAGTCCCGTCCCTAACTCGCACCATTGGTCGGGTCAGTGTTGTTGCGTAGGACAGGACGGGATGGGAGTCTCACGGTGCCGCACTGTTTATTCTTTGAAGTTTTTGAGAAGATTCAATTATAAATGGCTTATTTACGTCTGTCTCTGCATATTAAGCTGGAAGAGGAGAAAGCATTTTAACACCTGAAAACTTGAAAGGCTTCAAGTCTTCAGGTACATTAAGCAACTGAACTGACTCTCATAGAGCATGTTTATTGAGATATGTCCAGCTTATAGAAGCTTTCTAATACACGTTTGTATTCACATCTGCTGGCGTCAGGCAGAGACACTTAAGAGCTGTCCAAATAAATGACTCAGTCAGTAATGAAAGCCGAGATTGATGTGTGCGTGTGTGAGTGTGTGTGTGCGTGTGTGTTTGATGAAGCTGAGTTTGTTTACCAGGTGAGCACTTTTGGATAATTGGCAGAAGGTTTGAGATCATTTTCAGTCTGAACAGAGACGTGCATAGATCAACAGGTCAACAAAAATATAGACAAAACTGAACTTATTCTTAAAACCAGATTTGGATTTTATTTTTACTATGTTAGAGAGATTTTAGTGTTCAGTGACGTGTGAGGAAGAGGGACACACACACACTCACACGCACACACAGACACACAGACACAGACACATTTTAACACCTGAAAACTTGAAAGGCTTCAAGTCTTCAGGTACATTAAGCAACTGAACTGACTCTCATAGAGCATGTTTATTGAGATATGTCCAGCTTATAGAAGCTTTCTAATACACGTTTGTATTCACATCTGCTGGCGTCAGGCAGAGACACTTAAGAGCTGTCCAAATAAATGACTCAGTCAGTAATGAAAGCCGAGATTGATGTGTGCGTGTGTGAGTGCGTGTGTGTTTGATGAAGCTGAGTTTGTTTACCAGGTGAGCACTTTTGGATAATTGGCAGAAGGTTTGAGATCATTTTCAGTCTGAACAGAGACGTGCATAGATCAACAGGTCAACAAAAATATAGACAAAACTGAACTTATTCTTAAAACCAGATTTGGATTTTATTTTTACTATGTTAGAGAGATTTTAGTGTTCAGTGACGTGTGAGGAAGAGGGACACACACACACACACACAGACACACAGACGATACACACACACAAACACACACATAGACACACACACACACACACACACACACAGACAGACACAGACACACACACACACACACACAGATACACACACAGAACAGACACACACACACACACACACACACACACACACACACACACACACACACACACACAGACACACACACGCTCATTATGTGCAAACATGCATGCAGCGCTGCACAAACCTCTGGACACACACACACATGTGTCTGTCTCATGAGACACTGATAGTTGAACTGGCCACAATATTAACCGCTGTTGTCTCACTGGAATGGGCAGACAGCTCAGTGTGTCCTGTGGTCTGCAGCACATGTTGGTGAATGCAGTAGGTCATCCAGGGTTTCTCACCTTCAGTTTGTCCCCATTGACTTGCATAGTGGTTTTCTCCATACTATGGAAGTCAATGGGGACCAGCAGCTGAAGGTGAACTATCCCTTTAATTGTGTGTGTTTGCAGTGTCAGTCTGAGGCCTCTTGACATAACGACTTATTTTAACTATGGAAATGCTATGACTTTTCTCTATATGTCACAAGAGTTTTGCCACAGTCTCAAAGAAAGGAAAACATGTACCTTAAACGCTGTATGAAGTAATGAGATATTTTCTGTGCAATACAAAAGAACCACATGCAAAGTCCTATTACTGCAATCTACAGCAAAGAACCCCAGCTTTGATATTTCATATGAGGTGTAATTGCCTCCAAATGCATTTGTGCAGATGAAATGTCAAAATACTACGGCTCATATTACCAAACTAGAATCGTTTCTTTCGCTGAGCCCATTATTTTATCCGGACATGTATCCAGCTGTGCCACTGTTGTACTTACTCTATGTTTTCAGTCAGCGCAAGTGAAATAAATGTTCCTCAGAGCTGAAATACTCCCTGATGTCAGCCGGAGTGAAGTCATGTCATCATGTGAATGGGTGTTCATCATGACTTCAGCTCAGATGAGGAGCGTTTGACCTTTTAAAGACAGTTTTACACTATCGCTGCAAAGTCTGCAGCTAATGTGCATTTGAGAACTTGTCTCATTCAAATAAACCTTTCAAAGATTATATCATATCAGATTACATATTTATATAATTATACACAGTCTTTGCAATTGCATAATCGCTCTAAACCAGCTCAGCCATTGTTTGAATAAATACAAATATTGAGTAACACTGTTTCATATACTCGCCGACGCTGATTTTTTACTCTCATTCGTGGCTTGGTGAGTGTTCATTTTAGGCTGTTTCAGCCATGGGTCCAACAGAGCTTGAATTACATCAACAGATGCACCTTCTGTGCCTCAGGACTCATATTTAGTTATCTTTCTTTACAGGCTTTATCAAAGCCTCGAGTAAATAATTTTTGAAACCTCATGCTCCTTGAGTTTCATTGTTATTAGTGCCTGTCGCTGTTTTTGATCCAGCAGATGAGTTTTGAACGAAAGCAGACGGCCTCTTCACAAACATAGCTAGTATTTTAATAACAACTCGAGGAGGTCAGCCGTCTCTTCTCTCGCTAACACTAGCTGTGGTTTCTACAGAGACATCTGAGGCGAGCTCAAAACAGGCCCTGTGTGTTTCTGATAGCTGAAATAAGAGCAGTGTTCAGGGGCCGTGTTTTCAATAACAGGATTTCTGGACACATTCTGAGACCGTGTACCCCACCAGCAGGTATCCTTGCTGCACGTGTCGCCACAGTTTCAAAGAGAAATGTCCACTGAGTGGCGCTAAAACACGGGTTCAATACGTGAACCCTGGCACGTTTTTATTACGTGGATATAGGTACGTATTGCTGTGTTTGTATTACGTTGCTTCAGGTACGTATTGAAACGGTTCAGAATTCTAATATCCGTGTACTGTCGCTAAAATTAATGCTCTATCGTGTTGGAAATATGCCCTACACCAAACCCAACCCTAAACCTACCCGATAGTGTTAACAAACACAAAACTGATATAAAAACGCATTTGTTGATGCAACCGTGCCATTTGAACTTCCTTATACGCAGATTTGAACGGAGCTCCTCGCCTCTCAAGTACGTTTCTGTACTCCGTGAGCTACTGAACAAACCTACCGTCTATGAAAACCCATAGATATGAAGCTGGATATGCGTGATGCTAACAATCAAAAGCATCAGTTTTTTTTTCTTGTTTTAGTCAAAAACAAGACGTAATATCTCATTTTGCTTCTCAAGTAAACATGTTTTGATTTAAGTTTAGCTTAACACTGAATAATTAGGTATTTATACTGAAAAACGTCTCAGGTTACTTATGTAACCATGGTTCCCTGAGTAGGGAACGAGACACTGCGTCCTCTGGGCCCCTAGAGGACACAGTTCGAAGTTCCCTTGAAAGGGAACATTTTTTTCCAGTGAATAGTTTGATGACAGAAGTGTTTGTAACGCAAGATGAGAGCAACAGAAGGCTACAGTGTTTGAGTGGTGGATATCAGTACTACTTGCAATGTGAAATCTGTTCAACACTGACACGTATATCAACAAATAATGTTACGAGTGAAGCCCTACGCCATTACAAATATTTTCATGAACTTGTTTTTGGAAACATTGTCTCAGGACCAGCACTCTGAGGAAGATTTCGGGTGAAGCAGCGGCTAGTCTGCATGGTGCCTCATACATTAGCGCATGGCCGTTTCAGGCCGTTTGACATAACGGATTCAAAAACACGGCCTGACTAATTACTGATGTCATTGCTGGGATATGCTTTCTGCTAAAATCCACCTTCATGCTTTCCTCTTCCAAGCAAAGGAGAAGTTCGCACGGCAGGGATTGGATTTCATAAAATACTAAGCAATTAATGGATTTTTTTACTTTTTACACACAAAAGCATAAAATGGGCTTAGATAAACATGTACAGTTCAGAATAGAGAAAGCTTTGCTAAAAGATAACTAAAATGCACAATTGTTTTGTGTTTAATTTGGGTGACTGGTAGAAAAGTTGGATCAACTGTGTAGATGTTAGGCGCACAAGACTTCGTGGCCTCTATTTGAGGTTCATTTAGGAGCCTGTCTCCACTCAAAAGACTCGGATGGGCCACTCAATGAAGATTGTGCCCTGAATGGCTTTATGAAGGCCAGAAAGCGTTTGTTTAGAGCAGCGGAGCTCAAGCGTTCAGGCCGCACAGTCAAATTGCAGGCCGGCTGAAAGCTGATACGCTCATAGAGTCTGAAGTTTACACAGAGCACATACAAATACCGTAAGTAGCCACAAAATAAGCTAGACCAGTGTTGCATGGTCTGATCGTCCCATATCGGCGTGTATTAGTCAAAATGATCATCTGACTATGCATTGTCTTTCAACGATTCAATATATTCAGTTAGAATTTTCAGTAGAATTTCAGGTTTCTGTAAATACAGCGAGTGCAACACTGCATCTGAAAGCAGACGTCGCGGTCCTGATTGTGTGGGCATCTGTAATTAGCATGTTAGGGCCCGTCTGGATAAGCTTTGCGGGCTGCAGCGTATCAGAGCTGGCACGTCTGACTGCTGGAGGCCTGCGTCACTCCAGCGCTAATCAGCCAGTGTATGCACAGCTCAGAATAGATTTCAGCCAGACGGCCTGAAGTCTTCCATCACACACAGCTCTGGACCACAGCGGCTGTTTGGACTGAGACTGGTGTGCAGGACGTCCAGTCAGAAGCGTTTCTCTGCCTCTCAGTTTCAGCATTCGCAAAGATGTGTTGTTGATCTTGTGAATCGTGGACGTTCCTTGCTCTTGTCCTGAAGCCAGGATCGTTGCGTGGTGTTGCGTTCAGATGTTTCCCCTGCACTGTGATTGATTGTTTGTGACTTGACTCATTGAGTTGGCTGGTTCATTGACGGTCAGAAAGTAAGATGGCCTGTCTGAAAAAAACGCCCAATGCATTTTAAAATACGTTTTGCAAATGCTTATTATAGAATTGCATTCATAGAGCCTTTAAGCTAATTTATATGCAGAGTGTCGTGGGATGAAGGAAAAAGATGGATTGGAGTTTAGCCGAATCCTTTATTACTACAGCGAGTGCATTACCTGCTGTCATGTAAAAATATATAAGCGCTGCGACACACAATGCATTCAACATTTATGAGTATTCGTGTTTTTGTGGGACTCAAAGCCCATGGCCTTGGTGTTGCTGTGCTTGATGAGTTTTAGGAACATTAGTGTTGCAAAAAGGAAGATTACATGTTATTCGTTGACTGATTAAAAAAAGTTACTTTTTCACAGCGGCATGCTGCACAAGGCCATCTGTAACTAGAGAAAATAGGTGAACACTGAAAACTGAGAATGAGGAGACAAAACAAACCCCTCTGCATTCTGTTAGAGAACAACGACATACAATAAATCATCGTCAAAGGTTGTGAGAAGAAGCCTAATGATGGTAGGAAATTAAAAACACAACCACTATTTTGTTAAAGGAAAGTTCACTCCCCAAAATAGATTTTTTTAAATCATTTACTCACCCTCAGTTTGATCCAAACTCATGTTATTATTCTTTCTGTGGAAGAGCTTTTTTCTTATGATGGCAGTTTGTAGTGGCCTTGGCTAGAGAAGCTCCAGGACGAAAAACCCCATCATAGTGGTCTGTATCAGTGGTTTTCAGTCCTGCTCCTGGGGACCCAGCGCTCTGCACATTTTGTGTGTCTCCCTTATTTAACACACTTGATTCAGATCATCAGCTCGTTAGCAGAGACTCCATCAACTGAACTGAGTGTGTCAGATAAGAGAGACATACAGCATGTGCAGAGCAGGATTGAAAACCACTGCATTTCAAGTCTTAAACCATATGCTTCCAGATGAAAATATAGTTTATCTTCTGCAAAAACTAATTTGTGATTATGTTCAGATTCATAGTGCATATTAAATAAGGACTACTTTATTTGTATATTTAAGGTGTATGCGGTCCTGGATAAAGAGAGAATGCAGGTCTGGACCCACATGAGACTGAGTAAATGATGGACGAATTAACTATTCCCATCCATCCCTCCCTCCATCCATTCATCCATCCCTCCCTCCATCCATCCATCCATCCCTCCCTCCATCCATCCATCCATCCCTCCATCATCCATCCATCCTTCCCTCCATTCATTCCTCCATCATCCATCCATCCCTCCCTCCATCCATCCATCCATCCCTCCATCATCCATCCATCCTTCCCTCCATTCATTCCTCCATCATCCATCCATCCCTCCCTCCATCCATCCATCCATCCCTCCATCATCCATCCATCCTTCCCTCCATTCATTCCTCCATCATCCATCCATCCCTCCCTCCATCCATCCATCCATCCCTCCATCATCCATCCATCCTTCCCTCCATTCATTCCTCCATCATCCATCCATCCCTCCCTCCATCCATCCATCCATCCCTCCATCATCCATCCATCCCTCCCTCCATTCATCCATCCTCCATCCATCCATCCCTCCGTCATCCAACCATCCAACCCTCCCTCCATCATCCATCCATCCCTCCATCATCCATCCATCCATTCATCCTCCATCCATCCATCCCTCCGTCATCCAACCATCCAACCCTCCCTCCAACATCGGTCCATATCATCCATCCATCCCTCCCTCCATCCATTCATCCATCAATCCCTCCATCCATCCATCCCTTCATCCATTCATGCCTCCATCATCCATCCCTCCCTCCATCCATCCATCCCTCCCTCCATCTCTTCCTCCCTCCATCATCCATCCATCCATCCTCCATCCATCCATCCCTCCGTCATCCAACCATCCAACCCTCCCTCCATCACCCATCCATCCCTCCCTCCATTCATCCATCCCTCCATCATCCATCCATCCCTCCCTCCATTCATTCCTCCATCATCCATCCATCCCTCCCTCCATCCATTCATCCATCAATCCCTCCGTCCATCCATCCCTTCATCCATTCATGCCTCCATCATCCATCCATCCATCCATCCATCGGGAGATTAAGGTGATTAGTTGCATATGAATGCATACCATATATAAATACACACTTGGCTTAATTTATATGTTTGTGCTCGTGCTCGTGAAAGCGAAGGCTTGTCTTGTAAATTATGGTGGTGAGTATTCCTCGATGTATTCAGAACAACATGTGCTCTAATGAAGCGTAAACTCACTACTGATTCTTTAGGGAATGTTTACTTTATGACTGTTTTGTAATGAAAATGTAAGCAGTAGCCATGATGGCTATAACCTGGAACTAATCGATCACTAAGACGCAAGATATCAGGCCACTCTGTGTTCTGCACTGTATTCTGGTGTTTAAGTATCTAGACGGGACCTTCAACTCACTTTCCCAAGCAAACAATGACACTTCGTCTCATTTTCTGGATGTGTTAGATGTTGGACATGATGAGGAGCAAAAGTTTTAATTTCCTGAGGTGACTGGCCTCGCTCTGCTCAGCTGGGCTGCTCTGCATGAGAAAAGCAGTTGACCTCCATTTCCTATTGCTACGGGGGGAAGTCGATGATTCTTGGACAGCTCAAGATAAGTGTCCCGTTTTATGAATGGCG
>NW_015657491.1:0-173 GCF_001515625.1 Sinocyclocheilus rhinocerous
TCCGTAATTATGTCCCCACTGGATGCAACAAATGCCTCGTTTATTTATGGCTTTTAATGTTTTTCTCTCGTCGTGCCGGGACAAGGCATCACAATATGGTAAGGGGCGTAACATTTCAGTCACACGCTTGAGGTATTTGGCCAATCACAATGCACTGGATAGCTGGCCAATCA
>NW_015657491.1:183-3884 GCF_001515625.1 Sinocyclocheilus rhinocerous
CACGCTTGAGGTATTCGTCCAATCACAACGCACTGGATAGCTGGTCAATCAGAGCACACCTCGCTTTTCAGACCGATTAGTTTTGTAAAAATCGACGCGTTTCAGAAAGGCGGGGCATAGAGGAGAAACAATAATGTACAGTATGTGGAAAATAATGTTTTTTTTTTAACCTTAAACCGCATAAACACATTTCATTACACCAAATACACAAAATAATGTTCTTTTTAGCAGCATCATATGACCCCTTTAATAGGAGAATGAGCCTAATATCATCATGACTATCGACAAAGACATTGCTATCGTCGATATCTCTGACTATCGTCGATACACGATACTATCGTCTATCGGCACAACCCTATTGTGGTGTCGCGTGTAGTTAGGACAAAGGTGAGGAGTTTCATCTACGCTGGCTACAATGATCATCGCTTCACGCTCTTCACCGAGAGCTCCACACAGAAGCACAGGAGCGTTTGAAAGCCACGTCAATCAGTGGATCCATTAATGTGTTATATATCCTAATATATCCGTATATATTAGGGATCCGATAATAGACACTGGAAATGGATGTTAAATGAAAATACAATAATAAATATATATATATATAAATAAAATATCAGTACCAACTGGTATCTCTGTCTGTACTTTTGACAACACTAATCTAAGCCATAAAAATTACTTTTGTTCATGTAATTTGTCGGGTTAACATTATTGATTTAATTTTTATGTTACCACATAAAGCACACTTTTAAGGTTAAAAGCTAATAAATTTTAGACTTTTATTTATGATGATTAAGAATAACGTATGCCCATACGCTGCCATGATATGGGTGAAACCATTCAATAGTGAATGGGAAACAACCCTTCTTAATTCAGTTAAAAACGGACTATATATGGAATATACACTTTGCAAAACATGAGACTTCAGGTTTTGAGTAACAAACAACACTTTGGGCAGACCTGGGGAAACTAGCTCTAGAATTCTCCAAAAATCTCTTTAAGGGAAATAAAACATGGTGAAATATGTTACACCTTTACTTGTGAGTTCTGTCCTTTTTAAATTCAAAGCGATCCTCCCACAAACACTGCAGCACGATTAGCACACATCTGCAAGTAAAGTGGAGGCAACGTTTGAGAAGGAAATTCTCAAAGGAATGTTCATTGCTGATGAATATTTATGTAAAATATTAACGTCCATATGTTTGATAAAATATTATTCTGTGCTAAATATAAACAATTAACATGGTCTTGGCTTTTTATCATTATAGGGTGGATGTGTACACACTTCCAAAACATATTTATGTTCAAAGTTTCAAACAATAACAAAAGTGAATTTTGCATCCGATGACCCCTTTAAAATAAATTAGATCACACAATATTGTGACTAAACAAGATGATTATTAATTCTGCATCAGACCTATGGCAAGTATGACATGCACCTCACCAAAAATGTGGAAAAGATATTTTGAAAAATGTTTAAGCTGTTTCTGTCCATATTGTGAAAGTAATAGGAATTTGAAGGTTAGTTTTGCACTTTGATATAGTCGGTGTGGGTTGACAGATACTTTGATTTGAAAGTGAATAAAGACTTGAATCTGTTCAAGTCGCTTTAGCATATACCAGTTTAAAAATTACTTCAATAATAGCCTCATTTGAAATAGACAGAAAACGACTGCTGCTTTGAGCCCAAACAGCTGTATGCTGCACCTTCCTTTTAAGGCTTTTTTTTCCTTTTAAGATCAGTCATCTTATGTCCTGATAATCACACAGAGCGACAGTACAGCATTTCATCATAAAAACTCACTTTACTTGACCAGCAGATGAATGTATTAGATCCAGACAAACTGCCTCTTCAAGAATACTTAGGTCAGGCCACTGCATCCCTGTCCCAGCACACACCTGTAATGCAGAAGTTTTTGTAAATAAAAAAAAACAGGTGTACAAAATTGGTAAATATTTTAGTTATAGTCATGGCTAAACATCACTACAATATGAGTGAATGTATCTGTGATCATATGTGACCCTGGACCACAAAACCAGTCTTAAGTAGCACAGGTATATTTGTTTGTATAGCCAACAATACATTGTATGGGTCAAAATTACCAATATTTCTTTTATGCCAAAAATCATTAAGATATTAAGGTAAGATCATGTTCCATGAAGATATTGGGTAAAAATACTTCTTTTATGCCAAAAATCATTAAGATATTAAGGTAAGATCATGTTCCATGAAGATATTGGGTAAATTTCCTACAGTAAATATATGACAATTTTATTTTTGATTAGTAATATGCATTGCTAAGAAATTCATTTGGACAACTTTTAAAAGCGATTTTCTCAATATATTGATTTTTTTGCTCCCTCAGATTCTAGATTTTCTAAAGTTGTATCTCGG
The DNA here is from genome assembly GCF_001515625.1 of Sinocyclocheilus rhinocerous. Classification (NCBI taxonomy): domain Eukaryota; kingdom Metazoa; phylum Chordata; class Actinopteri; order Cypriniformes; family Cyprinidae; genus Sinocyclocheilus; species Sinocyclocheilus rhinocerous. Next base: position 2,576 of record NW_015657491.1, read on the forward strand.
CCAAATATTGTCCTGTCCTAACAAACCATACATCAATGGTTAACTTATTTATTCAGCTTTCAGATGATGTATAAATCTCAATTTTAAAAAAATTACCCTTATGACTGGTTTTGTGGTCCAGGGTCACATATATGGTCAGCTGAACACAAGACAAAGCAGCATGTGGATAAAAAGCCACAGATGTGAGGAGAAGCATGGAATAAAAGTAGTGCTGTCACATGGACATGACACGCAACGCACTCGACAAACACCAACCTTGCATATACTGCGTTACAATTTTGGGGTAGGAAACGCTTTTCTTCTTCGTTAGCCTTCTCGTGAAATTCAATTTCTTCGTTAGACAGACGTCTTTGATCGTTGCGCTCGTGCCGCGCGCATTGCCAAGTTTATAAAAAAACTACTTTGTTCAACTTTGACCAAACGCGAACATCCGTTTTTTCATTCTACTGCCCTGTCTCTCTTAAAACCGCGTTCTGTGTGAAAACTTAAGCGCTGGCTTGTATAGAGCCGCAATAAAAGTAGAGCAGGCTTTTAGGCCTGCCTCGTTCTCAAAAGCTCCGATAACGTTCATGTTGATCAGTCTCCTTTTGGCGCTTCTGTCATTTAGGAAATTAGTGATTTTCAACCAATGGAACCATGGTGGTTTCTGGAAACATCTTATTCAGCAGCCAATGAAATTATCGCGTTTGAAACATTTCGTTCAGCAGCCAATGAAATGATAGTTGTTTATCTGTGACATCTTTATGTAATACCATTTTCTCTGTTTTTGGAGGGATATAATAGAATAGCTTTAGAATAGAATAGCTTTTTATTGTCATGATGAATAGGCTATTTTTAAATCACATTTATTGCATCATAATTTGTTAATAGCCTACTTTACTATATTTAAGGGTGGATACTTTTATCAGTTGTTTATTGCAACAATACATAACTACAATAACTTTGTCTAGTGCCAATCCCTACAGAATACCTATAGTAAATTGTCAGATGACTTAAAAATACTATTAAATATATACATCTTACTTTAAAAGTTCATTTATTTAAAAGAACATTGAAGATTTCACATTCAAGAATAATATTAAAGCACTTATACTGCTTTAAAAATTTACATATGGTTGTTATATATTTTTAAGATTGATAAAACAATTAGGATTAGTATGAAAGCATGTTTACAAAAACAATAAACTGCCTCATAAATTTCATGTAATTATACTATTTAAATATAACAATGCTATTTAAATATAATGTTATAGATATTTGAAATATATGCAATTTTATTATATTTTTAAAATATTTTAGTAATTTTTTT
>NW_015657491.1:10441-25912 GCF_001515625.1 Sinocyclocheilus rhinocerous
GAAGTTACTTCATTACCTTACTTTTAGATGTTTGAAAGTGATATGACAGAATAAGCATGATAACACTTAAGAGAGTGTAATAATTTACTTTAATGCACAGATGGAGAGCCTGGGACCAGATGGCAGACCTGGCTATGACCACGTCGTCAGGTTAGCCAACAGTCTGGTGGACCTCAGGCATGAGGGGTTCATTACACAGCAGAAGGTGGAGGAGATTGTGACTCTCTGGGATAAACTGTCAGAGTTTGACAAGGGTGCTCTCATCTACCCAGCTCGCCACCGCGACAGGCTGGTGAAGGGGCGCTTCAAAGTCAGTCATTCTGTGACGAATGTGACCCCTGGAGCTGACAGTTTGAAGCGGTATGTGTCCATGTTTGCCAATCAGTTTGTATAATTTGTATTTAATATGTTTTTCATATATTCATCAAATAATCTACTTAACATGAATTTTTTTTTATTTTTATTTCACAGCTGCTTCCTTGGTGGAGGCAGTGGACCTGCTCAGTGGCCCAATGCCAGCCGTCTTGTGGAAGCAGTCTGCCTGGCTCTATGCAGAATTTACCCCGCTGGTCAGACAGTGGCTGGTGTCAAGGTAAACAGGTGGGCTGTCATTCTGCGTGACTACAGGATGATAACAGATGTAGTCCTGGACAGCCCCAGACTCATGGCTGAAACAAGGTTGCAGCTGTTTGAGTTAAATCAGCACACTCTTTCACAATGGTAGGTTCAGTAATTAATTGTTCATGCACAATTGTTGTCATATACCACCCTTCTCTGCACGTGTACTAATTGTTATATTGTCTTTACATAGGCACAATGCACGGAAAAGGAGGCAGGAAAGGGAGGTCTTGGAGCAGAGCATTCAGACCTTTACCACTCCCTTGGTAGCCTCTGAACCCTTCCCACCTGTGCTGTATAAGCATCCGGAACCGGTCCGGCATGGGCACCAAGCCTATGAGTTCATCATTCCGGCGGATGCATCAGGACAGGCAGTACAGCGTGTTCGAGGCCAACCTCCTCCAGTGGGCTCAGCGTCAGCAGCTGTTGCCATGCCTGCTGCAGCACAGCTTGCCCAAGGACAGCCTCCTCCAGTCCAGGTGGGCTTTGCGGTCCCTGACCCTGCCCGCTTGCTTCAAGCTACAGCCACTGCAGCTATTGCTGTACCTGCTGCTACACCTCCCGGTCCAAAGGTGCCAAGGACCACAGCTTGGCGGCGGAGGAAGGCAGCGGAGGCAGCTGCAGCACAAGGTGCAACACCCAAAAAGAGACAACAGACTGAACAATACATTTGCCAAAAGTGTGGCCAACCAAAGACAAAGGAGTTTGGCCACAGTCGGTTCCGAGGTGCCCACTTTTGTGCCAAGGCATCTGGAAAAACTGTGGAGCAGTGGATAGAGGAGATGAGAAGGGGACAAAAATAAGTTATATATTGCATAATATGTATATACTGTTACATAGTTGAAGAGTTTTATATAGTTTGAGTTTTTATATTGTCGTTTCTTTATATATTTAATGTTAATAAAGATTGCCCTTTTCTCATTATATGTCTGTTTTATTAGATATTCATATTTATTGTGCATTTTGCAATCCCTACAGAATACCTATAGTAAATTGTCAGATGACTTAAAAATACTATTAAATATATACATCTTACTTTAAAAGTTCATTTATTTAAAAGAACATTGAAGATTTCACATTCAAGAATAATATTAAAGCACTTATACTGCTTTAAAAATTTACATATGGTTATATATTTTTTTTTAAGATTGATAAAACAATTAGGATTAGTATGAAAGCATGTTTACAAAAACAATAAACTGCCTCATAAATTGAAATAAATTTCATGTAATTATACTATTTAAATATAACAATGCTATTTAAATATAATGTTATAGATATTTGAAATATATGCAATTTTATTATATTTTTTAAATATTTTAGTAATTTTTTTAAATTTAAAATATAAGTGTCCTGAATGCCATTGATACATATGATATAAACAATACATTAGGTAATTGAAGAATTCGATTAAATAAAAACTAAAATTTGTAAAAAAAAATTTATTGTAAAAAAAAATTCTATAAATGTTAAATATAAATACAATAATATTACATATATTAATCAATAATAATATCAATAATATTAATAAAAATATCAATAAAAGTGTTTATGTTTACATATCTGCTCTAGTAGTCTTAGGAGTATCTCAGGTTAATAGCAGACCACAGCACTCAATTTAATTCAGCAGATATTTCATACAACTGAAATTGTTAAATTGTATTCATGCAAAACCATGATAAAACCTTGATATTCAGCATTCAGCACAAACATTAACAAATATTAACCATACATTATACAATTAAAAGCTTTCTATGCTGGATTGTACATCTCAGGTTGTACTTATGTTTAGCTCTACAAAACTGAAAAATCTATTACACACGTTTATTAACTTAAAGCTTATTTTAATAAAAGCTCTGTAAAGTCCTTGCAAATGTGTCCCTGCCACAAACTCAAAATCACTGTAATAAGAATAAGACTATCAAAAACTCTTTTTGCATGTCCATTAAGCCAGGATAATTTTTATTGCACACAGAAATTTCAAAAAATATTTTTTGTCATTTTACTTTTAATTTTTTAAAAATAAACAAAATCAGAACAAACTTAACACTGTGGAGAGCAAAAGGACATTTGCAGTGTGCGAACCATGCATTAAATAGCATGACTCTGAAGTGCCGTTTTCTTTTCCCTCGTTCTCTGGAACAACTCTCACAGACCTTCAGTGAGCATGCCTGCAAAAATTAAACAAAGTTGGTCAGCATTTGTGTGTGACAATTGCATGTGTTATTAATTGGCATTGTACACGTTTAAGGCCAAATATTAAGATAGAAGAATGCAAGTAGATTACCTGCCTTACAAGCTCCCTCACTTTGCCGACAGTTCCTTGGCTTGATGAGCCTGAAGCACCGCTACAGCCTCTTCAACCTAAACAGTGCAGAAAAGTGCAATGATCAAACAAAATCTGATCTTTGAGACTAAATGTGGAGTACATGTTTTGAGCGGGTGAACCTTGGAGTGCAGGGACTCTGGAGACTCGAGCATGTGCAGTAGTTCAGAGTTATCAATCTCCGGCAGCATGCCTGTAATCTTTCCCGCAAGAGTAGGATGCAAGGCCTGGATAAGTGGATACAGCCGCTCACCTGTATGGGATGCAAACAGTTTGGGAATTTTACTCATGTTATGAAGTAGTACATAGATTGTGTGCTATATTCCAAGTCTTCTGAAGCCATATGATAACTACCTGCTACTTTACACTAAATAGACACTGTAAAGTTTCGACAACTGTAGTTTTTTTTCAGTACTTCCATATATATATATTTAATTTAAAATATAAGTGTCTTGAATGCCATTGATGCATATGGTATAAACAAAACATTTGAGGTAATTGACAGAATTCAATTAAATAAAAAATTATTGTAAAAATTATATTGTAAATAAAAAAATTATAAAATATGAAATACAAATAGAATTATATTTTAATATTTGATGCTATTTAAATATACTATTCAATTTAAATAGATTTTTTTAAATAGATTGAATTTAAAGTAAATGACCATTAAAGTAAAATATAAATATAATAATAACATTTTCTGATTTAAATCACATTATATTCTGACAGCAGATCACTTCTTAAGCAGCACATGGCTACTTAATATGCATATGTCATGCCCCAGTAGCACATGGCTACTTATTATGCAAGTCCAGGCACCCTTCTTGACCCGCCTTCTAGACCCGCCTACTGAATTGTTCCAATTTTGGTGATTTCTTTACTTTTAGCAGCATGAGCACCTTACAACCCCACAGGTGGCCCCATTGGAGTTTTGAGGTCACTACCATGAAGTTCAAGGTCATGGAATGCTCCCAGGTGTGCCAGGGGCCCCAGAGGGGCTACAGAGAAGATCCATCAGGTTCCTGCAGACCAGCTTTTATTCCGTTGTTCCATTTAGCCTGCATTCTGATTGGCTCGGCGTCTGGCTGTTCCATTTGGCGCGCATCTTGATTTGGTCGTGATGTGTAGCCGGTCATTGGTCCTTTCCGAAGTTCCAAACAGTGCGCATCCTGATTGGTCAGTGGGCGGGATCACAACTAGCGCGATTTGCTAAATTGGGAAGAGGAGCTTCAGTGCTGTGTTTAGTGCTTTGTCAAAGCTGATTGTTGGATTATCACGTGTGCGTTTGACATTGTTTTTCACACTCAATCTGCACCATTTCGACAGAAGAGGTAAGAGCGAACAACTGTCCTTTTTTCATATGCTTCGCTCTCTACTGTAAGTGGTGAACGTCATGTAATTGCTGTCATGTTTTCGCAAGGCTGTGGTTGTCCTGTAGGTTTTAATCCACCGCAAATTATTATTTTGAAATAAACGCATATTGTCATTTGCATACATCTAGAGTATGACTGCATAAACATATTGGTTATGTGCTTTAATGTTTGTTGTACTGTTATACTTTGCAAGAGGGCAGATTAGTGAAAATGACCCAGCTGTGCTCTGTGGGATGAGGGACAGACAGCAAAGCTTAGCAAAATCATGAACTTCACACTCACTGGTGTCTGTATGCCTGTTTGGCCTCTGTTCTTTTGCTCTTTTTGTCTTAAATAAAATGTATTTGTCAATTAGTGTATTTTATATGTTGTTTTGCATTTATACTGACAGACTTTTAGTCTTAAATCAAGAATGTGGGGACAGAGAGGGCCGGGGTATGGGTTTACGTCTCTAACAGAGGATGCTGTACAGTACAGAATGTGTAGTGTTGGGGCTTGAGTTTACAGCCAGTCAGACTCAGTGAAACCGTTCACTCGTGTACCTCAAGTTCAGAGCAAGTTTGCGAAACTCTCAGCACATAAAGAGCAAAAGAACAAAGGCCAGACAGGCATACAGACACCAGTGAGTGTGAAGTTATAAAACAAATTATAAACAAATTTTTCACAAAACGTGGTTCGCTACATTGGGCACTACATTATCATTCAAAACTAAAAGCTCTTGTGTATAACTTGTGAATAACTTGGATAACGTATATCTTTATTTAATGATAGCAAGAATTTAAAGGGGTGGTTGATTGCGATTTCACTTTTTTAACGTTAGTTAGTGTGTAATGTTGCTGTTTGAGCATAAACAATATCTGCAAAGTTACGAAGCTGAAAGTTCAATGCAAACGGAGATATCGTCTTTTAAAATTCTGGCAGTTTAATGCCTACAAAAACGGCTGGTAGGGACTACGAGTTACTTCCCGGGTTCGTGACATCACAAACACAGATAAACCCCGCCCTCGGGAAAAAGGCAGCAAAGGGGGCGAGGCCAGGCTGCGCTGCTTTAGAGAAGAGGAAGAGAACTAGAGGTGCACGTAAAAATCTGTTCATATATGAATCACGATTCTGTCTTCCAACGATTCTAATGGATTCACAAGTTTCAAAATCAATGCTCTAAAGCAGCGGTTCTTAATACTGTTCCTCGCAGCTGACCAATCTCAGCCCATCGCGTATTTCTGAGGGAGGGGCTTTATAAAAACAGGAAATAATCGAGGCGTTTGTTAGAGAAGGGACAGATCGGTGTGGAATAAAGGTAAATTATGTGAAAAATAATGCCTTTTTTAAAAAACGAAGCATGAACACATGTTAGACTGCACCCCATAAACACAATCAAGCCTAGAAAAAACCCACTGAACCACCCCTTTAAATGACCTCAAATCACCCAGAGAGTATAACCTTGTAAATACTTTAAATGTTTAATAATAAACCCAAATAGGAAACAAATGTTCTTTGTACAAACTGCAGCCCTTAACATTTTTGCCAAATAATATTGTGAATTTAAATACCTTAACCAACATATTCCTTATATTTTGATGGTTTAATTAAACTTGTAGGGTCAACAAAAGCAAATGTTGTGCAAATGTCCCCTTGGACATCACTTTTGGCCACTACTGAAGATCTGACGTGTATTTGTGTGTTTTAACAGTGCTGTGTCATTTGTTTCTTTTGTGTCTTGTAGAAGATGGATTACAGTGCCCAGTTCTGCAGGGAGGCCTCTGGTGAGCTTACCTTTAAACCCTCACCTGAGACAGTGGCTCTTGCTGCTGCCTACAGGAAAAATCCCACTCCGGGACGCTCATGGCCTGCTGCAAGGGTGAAGGACGAGGCCATCGCTCATGTGGCAGGTGACACGTCCAATCACTGAGTTAGAGCGCCCTGCAGTTTGGGGTAAAACTTTAAGTGGTTGCTTTCCAATGATGTTGGTTACGCAGCCATGGTGCTGGCCGTGCATCAGCGGGAGCGTCTGCTGTCATGCAACAGCAACAAGTATGCTGGTCTGTTTTCTGACATGATGGCTGCCATCAGCGAGCGCCGGGTTAGAGAGGGCTATGGCACACCAGCCCAGGAAGACCAGGTGCTCGTTGGATTTGGCTACTTTGCCACCATGTCCTTTAAGGACCTTTATGAGGCGACGGACCGTGACAGAAAAGGGTCCGGGGTTCACATCTCTAACAGAGTATGCAGACAGTAGAGAATGTGAAGTGTTGGGGCTTGAATGTACAAGACCGTCAGGAAAATGTCTTTCATGCTCTTTAGTCTGATATTGTGCTGTGGCCTTTATTTTTTTCACTTTGCAGATGCTTCCTTGGTGAAGGTGGACCAGCTCAGTGGCCCAGTCAATCCGTGTAGTGGAAGCCATTTGCCTGGCTCTCTGCCGGATTCACCCTGCCGGTCAGACCATTGCCGGAGTCCGGGTGAACCGATGGGCTGCCATCCTAAGGAATTACAGGATGATCCGAGATGTAGTCCTGGGCAGCCCCGGAATCATGGCCCAGATGAAATTAAAGCTCTTTGAGCTAAACCAGCTCCCAATCTCCCAAGGGTAGGTTCAGGAATTAATCGTTCATGTTTGCATCTGTTTTCATATTCATAAGCGTTTTTACACACATTTACTAATTGTTGTAATTCTTTTCTGTATGTAGCGCCCCCTGCCCTCTCGAGAGTCACTGCTCTCAAGTTCTGTTAGGGTGGAGCACCAGGTTCTGATGATATGTCTCTCGATTAGTTATATAAACTATTACACACCTCTGGTATTACTACTATTTACAAGCTAAGCCTACAGGTAAGTATGGTGAATCCAGGAAAATACATCAGGTAAGTATAAAAACTATAATGTTTTATTATCAAAATAAATAAGTGAATAAAGTCAAATCTCAATAAATATATAAATGTCAATAAATAGAAAAATATAAATAAATAGATAAATAGGTCAATAAATAAATAAATAGACTGTGTAAAAAAACAAAACAAAATAGACTATATACAGTATCAGTATCCAATGTATCAATGACAACACTTCAATAAAGGAAACTGCTCAATTAAAATTGACTGAATGAGTGAATTATTTCCAATATATCTCAGCATCTGCAGATGACTACTGAAATTAGTCCCTCTGACTATATTCAGTTTGCTGTAAGAGCAACTGGGTCAATAACAATAACCGTAACTGGCATTTAAATATCAAATAAAAATAAACAGCATATATGTGGGCCCACACACACACACACGCATTCATCAACCCCCACCGTTGCAAGCCTGGATCGTTGCTAGGGTGTGTTGTGGCCGATTAAAAACAAAACTGGCCGCTTCACTCTAACCGAGCAAAATAAAACAATACGGAGTACCTCAATACAAGTGAATGGCAAGCGGTCGAGCGTGAATAGTATACTTTGAGCACCTGCCCCTCCAAAGGTCTCTGCACGGCCCTGATGGACAATGTGAGTGATGTGCCTCAGACAACTAGCTGGAGGAGGAAGAAGAGAGCTGAAGCCATTGCACAAGGCTTCGCTCTAAAACGAGGAAAGAAATGTAACAACCCTTGCCAAAAGCCAAAGACTAAAGGCTGTCGCCATTCAAATCCTTTGCAGAACTTATTAGAGGAAGGCAGTGGAGCTTTGGCTGGTAGAATAACGGCTCTTGTTAGGCCACATATTTCTTAATAATTTTCTGTAATATTTTTTGTTTGAACTTAGTTTTCACTTAAGATATTTATACAGTTGTTCATATTTTTTAAGGCTTGCTTTCTATTTTCTACTTTTCTTTGCATGTATATATTTTTCTTTTTATATTCCATTGCTTTTTATCGTGAAATTAAAGAATTTCAAAAACAAAGAGCAGGTGTGTTTGACAGATTAATAGCATTTACTTACATTTTTTGAAGTGTGTGTAGGCCTAATGCATTTTCTGGGGTCATGGGGCCACAAAGGACAATAATTTCGGTGTCCATCTAATCTGTGGCGTTTCTCCTGCATTCTGTGAACATGTTGCGTAAACGAGTGCAACAAATACATAACTTTTGAATAGAAATCGCTTCTGACTGGAGAACAGACTTCAGCAACCCACTGCTTTTTCAGCCGGAGATCATCTATTAGATCAAACAGTGTGTGTTGATCAAACTACAAAGCATCACATTTCCAGTCTGTTCTACACAGCGAAAGAAGAGACAATATTTCAGAAGCGAGTCCGAATGACTTTGTGTGTTTGCTTTTGGGGAGCTGTTTGTGGAAGGATTATAGCCTTTTTAAATTCAAGTATGGGCTGGATGTTTGGTGAAGCCAGATCTCTAAAGCTTTGCTGACCATGTTTTATCCCACAACAGTTTTTCCCTCTCGTGCGCACACACATACCCCGAATATGTTTAGCTGAAAAGACCAGTATTTATTTAATTAACTTTACTTGGACCGATTCGCTCCCAACTACCTGCGTTTCTTCCATGAAAGAACCTTTTAAATAAATCGTTTTCCGGGTATCACACAAACATATTGCTCGTCTTTGCGTTTCTGACAGCATTGAATGGGCGTTTTTAGAGACTGATTTAAAATTCAAGAATCTCCCGAGAAGACTCTTCAATACAAGGCTTGAGGACAGCCAGCAGCATAGAGCTATAAACTCATTTCGAAGAGTATTCCTTCAAGCTCTGCTTTCAAACGAGAAAACCCCAAAGAAAGAATATTTCGTCCTGTCTTAACTTTCTCAACAATCACTTATTTCTACAATATCACACACCACATTTCATTCAATCTTTCCTTCTTTGAAGAGCCACAAACTGAGAGTTTTTGAAGACTCGCGGTAACCTGCAACACCTGCGATCAGTTATTAGCCCATTCCGTCGCTTCTTCTTCTTCTTCTTGGCTTTTAACGGCGGCTGGCAACCAGCGTAATTAGGTGCATTACCGCCACCTTCTGCTATCTTTTAGCTTGCCTTATAGTTCTTCTTACCACTGCTTGCGCTTTCTTGTATAATATTAAATTATTATAATTATGCATTCTCTTTAGAAGTTTAAAAGCCTTATTTCTAGCTCTCACAGCTTTACCACACTCATCTGTCCACCATGGAACCGCTTTCCTTGTCATTTTTCCTTTACTTTTTGGGATTGTTTCCTCTGATCCATTCGCGGAGCAGTTGTGCCTCGCCGCCGATCCTTTCCGTCCACCCGCTGAGGTTACCGCCATCTTCCGGCGGCGCCCCCCGGTTCTTCTTCTTCTTCTTCTTCTTCTTCTTCTTCTTCTTCTTCTTCTTCTTCAAATAACGTTTTATGGCCATTAGCCCATTCCACATCAGATCAGCCCATTTAAGTGAGTTGTACGCCCCAAATACACCAGTAGGGGGTGCTATAGACAGAGAGAGAAAATGTGTTTGCATATAAGACATTGCATAACTTGGGCAGAGATATTACACACACTGTTTCCAATTATCCAAGGCATTTGTTTATGTGACATAGGCCTACATTTATTACAAACACAGTGCAGCATCATCCATTATGTTACATTACATACATCATGTTTGTAAGAAGTCTTCATATTCTCTGTTAGTTTTGTTAGTGTTCACTTGGTTGTGTTAATATGCTTGTTGCATTACAGCTGTGACCTTATTTATTTGTATTTTATTTTTTCTTTAAAGCCACAGGAGCAAGAAATATTACAACATTAACTTTTAGACAATTACTTTGAAAACATTAAAGCGCGTTTTTGTTTTTGCTTTGCTCCAAAGGGTTATAATTTAAAGTAATTTATAAAATGTAAGGAATTTGGTTTTCAAAGAGCCCACGTCTTCTTATGTTTAATTTTCTAATAAAAAATTGCATAATGTATTCTTTTTTACATTACAATATGTAATTCTGAAAAGCACATGAAATACATACATTTCTATTATACATCCTAGTTTTTATGGTAATATAAGTTTTAAACGCTAACGTCCTAGCAGCGTGTATTCGTGTTTCGTCATCGACGGGCGGCGGTGATTGGCTGCGGAGCGCAGATAACCACGCCCACCCTCGCGGGCCGCTGGTGGAGAAGGGGCTCTGAGTGAGCGCACGGAGGCAGCAGCAGAAATGATGGAAGCTTGATCCCGTAAGCAGTGAACTTGTTCATTTTAAACGTGGCATGAACGGCAAAACGGAGAGAGTGCAACTTTAAGGAAAATAAACAAGAGATATGGTGGACAAAATACACGCGGTTGACTTTTCCAAGAAACATTTTGGGACGACAGCCAATGGTAGGCTAAGATATGTTTTTCTTTTAATTCAATTAAATTAAATTTTATTATAATGGTGATTGTTATGTCATTTGATTCATTGAGTTTACCCGTAACAGATAACTTAAGAAATCTTTAAGTGTCTTTTTCCCTTTGCCGCTAATTTAAAATGATCCCATTACTAATAATTTTGTATAGCCTAATGTACCACTTACCGTATTTATAGTAGGAAGGATGAAGTCTTGTGTTTCTATCTGTCTTTTTTTCTGTTTTCGGCGAGAAATAAATACAGAAGGAGAGATTTTAGGAGGAGAGGAGTCAACAACAGGAAAGTTTTTATTTGGACATGGGTCACTGGTCTTTAAGTGCTTGTAAAATGTGAACTTTTGAACTTGGGGAAACCTGCACCCCCACCCAGCAAACTCTAGAATCATTTAGGAATTTGAGGCCACATTACATCTTTATCTAAACAGCCTCCTTATCTGTACCACACCACCCAAATTTTTTTCAAAAAGACTCTTTTCCATATAATAAAGGTGGATAGGAACTGAGGCTGTCATACTCCAGAAAAGACAAAAATAAATCTACAAAATGCATTGTAGCAGGACAAGAATCGCCATGGTCTGATGTCACAGCAGCCCTTCTTCTTCTTCTTCTTCTTCTTCTTCTTCTTCTTCTTCTTCTTCTTCTTCTTCTTCTTCTTCTTCTTCTTCTTCTTCTTCTTCTTCTTCTTCTTCTTCTTCTTCTTCTTCTTCTTCTTCTTCTTCTTCTTCTTCTTCTTCTTCTTCTTCTTCTTCTTCTTCTTCTTCTTCTTCTTCTTCTTCTTCTTCTTCTTCTTCTTCTTCTTCTTCTTCTTCTTCTTCTTCTTCTTCTTCTTCTTCTTCTTCTTCTTCTTCTTCTTCTTCTTCTTCTTCTTCTTCTTCTTCTTCTTCTTCTTCTTCTTCTTCTTCTTCTTCTTCTTCTTCTTCTTCTTCTTCTTCTTCTTCTTCTTCTTCTTCTTCTTCTTCTTCTTCTTCTTCTTCTTCTTCTTCTTCTTCTTCTTCTTCTTCTTCTTCTTCTTCTTCTTCTTCTTCTTCTTCTTCTTCTTCTTCTTCTTCTTCTTCTTCTTCTTCTTCTTCTTCTTCTTCTTCTTCTTCTTCTTCTTCTTCTTCTTCTTCTTCTTCTTCTTCTTCTTCTTCTTCTTCTTCTTCTTCTTCTTCTTCTTCTTCTTCTTCTTCTTCTTCTTCTTCTTCTTCTTCTTCTTCTTCTTCTTCTTCTTCTTCTTCTTCTTCTTCTTCTTCTTCTTCTTCTTCTTCTTCTTCTTCTTCTTCTTCTTCTTCTTCTTCTTCTTCTTCTTCTTCTTCTTCTTCTTCTTCTTCTTCTTCTTCTTCTTCTTCTTCTTCTTCTTCTTCTTCTTCTTCTTCTTCTTCTTCTTCTTCTTCTTCTTCTTCTTCTTCTTCTTCTTCTTCTTCTTCTTCTTCTTCTTCTTCTTCTTCTTCTTCTTCTTCTTCTTCTTCTTCTTCTTCTTCTTCTTCTTCTTCTTCTTCTTCTTCTTCTTCTTCTTCTTCTTCTTCTTCTTCTTCTTCTTCTTCTTCTTCTTCTTCTTCTTCTTCTTCTTCTTCTTCTTCTTCTTCTTCTTCTTCTTCTTCTTCTTCTTCTTCTTCTTCTTCTTCTTCTTCTTCTTCTTCTTCTTCTTCTTCTTCTTCTTCTTCTTCTTCTTCTTCTTCTTCTTCTTCTTCTTCTTCTTCTTCTTCTTCTTCTTCTTCTTCTTCTTCTTCTTCTTCTTCTTCTTCTTCTTCTTCTTCTTCTTCTTCTTCTTCTTCTTCTTCTTCTTCTTCTTCTTCTTCTTCTTCTTCTTCTTCTTCTTCTTCTTCTTCTTCTTCTTCTTCTTCTTCTTCTTCTTCTTCTTCTTCTTCTTCTTCTTCTTCTTCTTCTTCTTCTTCTTCTTCTTCTTCTTCTTCTTCTTCTTCTTCTTCTTCTTCTTCTTCTTCAAATAACGTTTTATGGCCATTAGCCCATTCCACATCAGATCAGCCCATTTAAGTGAGTTGTACGCCCCAAATACACCAGTAGGGGGTGCTATAGACAGAGAGAGAAAATGTGTTTGCATATAAGACATTGCATAACTTGGGCAGAGATATTACACACACTGTTTCCAATTATCCAAGGCATTTGTTTATGTGACATAGGCCTACATTTATTACAAACACAGTGCAGCATCATCCATTATGTTACATTACATACATCATGTTTGTAAGAAGTCTTCATATTCTCTGTTAGTTTTGTTAGTGTTCACTTGGTTGTGTTAATATGCTTGTTGCATTACAGCTGTGACCTTATTTATTTGTATTTTATTTTTTCTTTAAAGCCACAGGAGCAAGAAATATTACAACATTAACTTTTAGACAATTACTTTGAAAACATTAAAGCGCGTTTTTGTTTTTGCTTTGCTCCAAAGGGTTATAATTTAAAGTAATTTATAAAATGTAAGGAATTTGGTTTTCAAAGAGCCCACGTCTTCTTATGTTTAATTTTCTAATAAAAAATTGCATAATGTATTCTTTTTTACATTACAATATGTAATTCTGAAAAGCACATGAAATACATACATTTCTATTATACATCCTAGTTTTTATGGTAATATAAGTTTTAAACGCTAACGTCCTAGCAGCGTGTATTCGTGTTTCGTCATCGACGGGCGGCGGTGATTGGCTGCGGAGCGCAGATAACCACGCCCACCCTCGCGGGCCGCTGGTGGAGAAGGGGCTCTGAGTGAGCGCACGGAGGCAGCAGCAGAAATGATGGAAGCTTGATCCCGTAAGCAGTGAACTTGTTCATTTTAAACGTGGCATGAACGGCAAAACGGAGAGAGTGCAACTTTAAGGAAAATAAACAAGAGATATGGTGGACAAAATACACGCGGTTGACTTTTCCAAGAAACATTTTGGGACGACAGCCAATGGTAGGCTAAGATATGTTTTTCTTTTAATTCAATTAAATTAAATTTTATTATAATGGTGATTGTTATGTCATTTGATTCATTGAGTTTACCCGTAACAGATAACTTAAGAAATCTTTAAGTGTCTTTTTCCCTTTGCCGCTAATTTAAAATGATCCCATTACTAATAATTTTGTATAGCCTAATGTACCACTTACCGTATTTATAGTAGGAAGGATGAAGTCTTGTGTTTCTATCTGTCTTTTTTTCTGTTTTCGGCGAGAAATAAATACAGAAGGAGAGATTTTAGGAGGAGAGGAGTCAACAACAGGAAAGTTTTTATTTGGACATGGGTCACTGGTCTTTAAGTGCTTGTAAAATGTGAACTTTTGAACTTGGGGAAACCTGCACCCCCACCCAGCAAACTCTAGAATCATTTAGGAATTTGAGGCCACATTACATCTTTATCTAAACAGCCTCCTTATCTGTACCACACCACCCAAATTTTTTTCAAAAAGACTCTTTTCCATATAATAAAGGTGGATAGGAACTGAGGCTGTCATACTCCAGAAAAGACAAAAATAAATCTACAAAATGCATTGTAGCAGGACAAGAATCGCCATGGTCTGATGTCACAGCAGCCGTGCTATATTTGAATATATGTGGACATGTTGAGAGTTATGGCAGAGGGGAATTTTTTTAATGATGAATTATATAATTTATTTATTTATTTGTTTTAAATTTCAGTCTGTCCTTGGAAGCGCACATATCGCATTGTGGACTTTTTGGACTTTTATGGTGTTTTCATCATTTTTGGAGCTCAACAGTGTCAGTTCCCATTCACGTTTGAACTATGGAAAAGAGCAGCTTTTCTGCTAAAGTTCTTTTGTGTTCAGCAAATGAAATCGTAAGGGTTTGGAATGACTTGAGGGTGAATAAATGATGCCAGTATGTTGAGAGGATCAATTCTTTTAATGTAATTTTGTATTTTTTTTTTTTTAGTTGAATTATAGTCTGATCAATGCAGCTCTAGAGAATTAAAGATTTCAAATAATCCATTTGCATATGTTACACCAAATTACATCAGGATTGTCAAATAGTTACAAGTGTGTCTGTGATTGAAAAAATATGCCAACTAACACAACAGGTGAATAGTACCACCTATTTTTTTAAGGTGTTGGACAGAGAAAATTAGCCTGTGAGAATTGAATGAGCTGTTTATCTCTTGTCCTTCAAACCCCCAACCATAAAGCCATTCTTCCTTGTAACTGCATTAAATGTCCCAGGAGACCCCAGATGTCAAATACAGTGGCGTCAGTCGGGTCACTTGTTCTTATTCTCTAAGGTTTGTAAACAGCCAATCAATAGAGGCATTCAAACCAGTCTTTACACATTGGGGCTTCTATCACAATATGGCTTTATATAATAAGTATCTTCACCCTCTTTGTTTGATAAAGTGTAAATTTGCTTGGAATCTAGAGCCAGGTGGTTCATAATTGCACGTGATGTAACAGGTTGCCATACATTAAAATTATCCATGCCACCATAGTTTTTTTTTTTTTTCTAATCTAAATGAAATCATTGTTTTACTCCACAACTCAGCAAATGCGGCGAGAGTTAGAGATGGGATGGGTTTCTTATCGACACCTTGCGATAATTGGCATAGGTAGGAGAGATTAGAGCCATAAAATTCAGTTGTTTGATCTCAGAGGGCTGTCTGATGATCTTTTGCCCAAAGGCAGAAGGAAAGAGCATCTTACTGGGTCATGTTGTGTAGACTGCAACCTAATGCCAGGAAGCTGAGGTGATATGCAGAGCCATTGCTATGCTAATGGACCCTTTTAATGTCACACAGCCCAAGGTCATTCGCCTTCCACCTTTGGCTTGTATAGAAGAGTGAAGGGTGAATGCTAACCTCTCATGTGGCTGGCGGTCAGATGTGGTTCATATATATATATATATATATATATATATATATATATTTTTTTTTTTTTTT
>NW_015657491.1:27250-30584 GCF_001515625.1 Sinocyclocheilus rhinocerous
ATTTTTTAAACAAAGTATGTTTCATATGTCTGTTTTGTTGTGTGTATGGGACATTCTGTGTCTACATTTATAACTATGCAAACTGTATATAATTTTATGATTTTCTCAATGCAGGTTTCTGTGGTGATCTATTGGATGCAGAGGAGCAAGGTAAGGTCAATTTATTTTTAAACGAAGAATCTGTAAATTGTGGGTTAGATCAAACTATAGTTCTCTTTTTTGTTGTTGATTAATTTACTTTTGCTATGCTCGTTTTTAATAAAAAACGTTAAAAGGAATTTATGACAGATTTCTAAGTTAAGAAATATCACTATTTGATGCCTGTGTGGCTGTCAGTCTATGCTGTCAACCCAGGTTATAGTGTGTCAACATCAAATGTCCACCAGGGGGCTTCCTATCATCTCCAATCCATTGCTTTGCACTGTGGTTCAACAAACAAAATGTTGCTTAATATGTATTTGTGCAGATATAAATGTTGTGTTGTGTTTGTGTTTGCCATACTTGTAATTACTAAATTTGCTGAGTGAAATGCAATGACACATCCTCCAATCCCATTCAACCAAGTCTGTAAACACTTGCTGTGTCCGAAATCAAAAGAAGCTGTAATTTTGCTTCAAGCTGTAACATCACATAAATTGATCTAAAAGCAGTTCTCTTTTGAAAAAAAAAAATAATAATAATAATCAAACCTCAGGATTGTGAGATATCATTGCCAGTGAAGAGTACATCTGACCAGCATCTTACACGACTGAATGCAACCAAAGATTTGATGCCTTCCGGCTTCTGTATATCACTTTAGGCAGGCAGCATTTTTCTGCTTTCAGATTGAGCTTGGAATTTCGTGTTGCATTCCAGGATTGTGTATTCCAGTTTTGACCTCTGACCTTTGTTGTGAACATTTGGCTGGCGCCATGAATAATAATACACTCGTACTGACTATCCAGTTAGACTGCTTGGATAACATTCTTCACAGTGTATTGATTGGTTATTTCTATATGTGAATTTCAATACGTGAATTTGCCTCCTGAAATCTCTGTGATTGGAACATGATGAACATGATATCAGTGCAAACTCAAATTTAAAGTTTGGTTTTGAATGTTAGATGCCAGTTTTTTTTTAATATTATGCCAACATGCTAAATAGCTGATTATCCAATTTTTATGTGTTTGTAATAGTTTCAGAAACTAAACTAGAGTAAATTATATCCGATATCAGAAATGTCTTTTTAATGTGAACCAGCAGAGTGACATATTTTAATTTTAGCCCACTAACTTTGGTTGAGTTGCCTAAAAGTGGCTGAATTGATTGTTTTCACAGATCTCTATATGTCCAGGTTCATCTCAAGTACATTTCTTCCTCTTTTAGTGTTTGTCATTCTCTACAGACTCTGTTGCTTTCTGTCTTTCCCCCTCCTTCTGCTGTTCTCCATTTGTACGCTGCGGTGCCAGGTGGTGGCTGTAAGAGGAAAGGGTCATTTTCAGTTCAGCCATTGCTGACCTCTGTGTGACTGCTTCACGTAAACCTCTGGGAAGCTGTGACGAGGGAAAAGAGGCATGAGGTACCTGTTGAAGCAGCACACCAGAGAAAGGGCTATTGTTACTGAGGGCTGTGATTGAATTATGAGGTAAAGCATGATGGGCTGTAAACATAAGGGTGACGTTAACACTGCACTCTGACAGGTTACTGGGTGAAATTGGATATTTGAGACAAGATATGATATTATTTATCAGGAATTGATTAGATGGTGAAGTGGCTATTATGTACCTAAATGATGATACAGACCGATTGTGAGCTTGCCAAATCTGTGATGACATGGAATTTTTTTTTTTTTAAAGGAGAACAAATTCTTATTTATATTGAAAGATATAACTAACAATATTTTCTTTGGAATAATATCCACCAATGAATAATGCACAATATGACCAGGAATGTGCATTTAAGAAAGTTTTGATTGACTGATTGAACCATTTAACTTGGTCTGGCATTTCAAACTTGGTTTATTCCTTTTTACTTATTTTATGTCTGCATTTCTGCATTCTGTATCAAATGTATATTGTCTTTAACCATAAAGATGCCAATCCAGTTGATCACTACTAATACTGATTACTCAAAGCCACAAACTTTATGCACAAGATTAGGGTTGCAAAGGGGTGGAAAATTTCCGGTAAATTTCCGGAAACTTTCCAAAAATCCCTGGAATATTCCAAAAAAAAAAATCCTGGAATGTTTCCGAAATTTACTGGAAATTTTCCACCTTTTTGCAACCCTACACAAGATTGACTCATGCATTTGCCAAAAAGGTGAAGACCCAACGTTATGTTCTGCAAGACCCCCCTTTCCATTAAAGTCCATTTCCATTGGACTGTCCTGCTTTTAATCCAAGTAGACAATATTTTTATTCAGTAAACTCACTTAAGGTCTTAAGGAAGATTTTTACTAGGCCTAGAAAAACATTTTAGAAGTTTTATCTTCTAATGTAAATGTGAAACATCTTGCATAATAATAAGGGCTGTATTTTTCTTTTTGTTTGTTTTTATTTTACTGTATTTATGTGTAACTCAGTTCTTTCCATGAAAATAGCCCACGTTGCTGACATGGCATTAAAAAGCTCTACTGCTACTGCTATTCAAACTTTATGCAGTATCTGGGACTGGGAGTTCTGGGAGTGCAGGCATTTAACAGTCCACCGGGAAACTAAGTCATTGTTATAGCTTCCCAGACTTTTACAATAAATGCTTCAGTGGAAAAACGTGTTGCTGGATTAGGACATTCTATTTAAAAAGACATATTCTGAATATTAAACCTTTTTTTGGCTGGTTTATGAAAATGTGAATACTCTAATAACTATTTTAATACATTATAAATATATGCGGTGTCATATAGCGACTTATGGGAATGTTCTATTGCTTTTCACCATAAATTATATAATTCATAGTTTTACTAGCAAATTAAGTATTTTATAGTAAATTACAAATAAATCAATGTTAAACCATTTATATTTACAGCTGACAGTACAGTAATAATTCAGTTGACTTATTAACGGGGTTTTTACTATAGCATTTTTTACAGTCTTTTCCTGTAACATTTTTACAGTATATTGTTTTGAAAAACGTTTTTTTACCCTTTTCAAGGTATAAAATGACACTAAAATGTGTTTTAGAACCTAAAACCACCCTGTACTCTAAACTTAGCACCACTCAACAATATGAAACTAAATAGAAAGGCAATTGCACAGCAACATTAATTTTAATTGCAATATACTATACATTACATTAGTCATGTTGATTTGGTAGTACTTGAGGTGTTAAATTATGTTTTTTTTTTTTTTTTGTCA
>NW_015657491.1:30594-33874 GCF_001515625.1 Sinocyclocheilus rhinocerous
CTCTCTCTCTCTCTCTGTGTGTGTGTGTGTGTGTGTGTGTGTGGGGGGGCATGTGTGTTTTGCAGGCTAAGTTCCGCATTAGTTTCAGTGCTAATAGAGTTGTGTAGGGCCTAAACCCCAAATAAAAGAAAAGCACTGCCCTTAATCTGAGCAACCTGTCAACTTCCTGATCCATCCCTCTGGTTTCCATGGATACTCCAGCTCCCCGTCCAATCCCCATTGTGTGTGGCTGGTGTGACCAATGGGATTAAGGGGAAAGGGGGCCAGTCAGCACGCTGGGTGCTGTGTTAAAGCCGAGGAGGCATCAAATGTTTTTGTTTGGATTTGTGGACAGGGTCACCACACTCGCCGTTGGGATGTTGTGTCTGGCACAAGGGTTGTGTTGTGTGACCTGTGCATGCCAAGGACACACACACACACACACACACACACACAGTTTCTTTATTTGCGGCAAGTATCACATATGCACTGACAATTTTTCTACACCATTTTGTTTTCATTTGAACACACACACACACCATGAACACACACCCATAGCAGTGGGCAGCCATGTCCTGCGGCGCCCAGGGAGCAGTTGGGGGTTCGGTTCCTTGCTCAAGGGTCTCACCTCAGTCAACTCACCTCAAGGGCCATGAAATGCTCTAACCATTTGGCCTAGATAAATTAATTCAATTTGATTCAATGTGTAAAAATGTATGCTGATACGAAAAAAAAAAACTTTTACCTTTTTACAAATGCTAACCGCTTGTGTACCCCTTGCATCTCTCAATCACATGCAGATGTATATAACGGCCTTATTCTAAATATATGGGCACCTGACAATAATTATGAGCAGTTTGCTAGATTAAGGGGTGACATATGTTACCCACTGACACATCTTACCTCACTTTCTCCTACTCTAGATACAAAGTCAGTGTTTTATATGAGCAGATGCAGTTTAGTGTGGGTTTTATTGTTATGCTGTTGTTGAGGCAAGCACAAGGGGTCAGTAGAGAGCAGCGGGCTGAATATAAAGGGCTTTTGCACCTCATGTGCCCTCGATGAACTCAGCACCCAGATGCAGACAGTTGGCTCTGTTCCAACACATGCTTCTCTGCTGTCCTCACATATGAGCGCCAAACACATACCTTCCCTCTCTCTTCTTCTCTCTTTCAAACACCATTTCTTGCTTTCCCTATTGAACTTTCTTATCTATTTTCAAAAGTTGGCCGGAGGTGCATTTTTAATTGAAAGTTTCCATACTTTTAGTTTGTGTTTTGGGTTGTTTTATGAAACATGTCTTTTCTAGTTTGATAAGGTGCTTTTTAATAATAATAATGTTACATTTTTTATAGCACCTTTCTGAAACGGATTCGATTTATAAAGTTAGATAAACAAATGGACAAATAAACAAACATAGCAAAACTAAAGTTCACAGACCAAGAGCTGAAGAATAATATTCAGAAAGTGTTTTTATTTTGTAGAATTTTAAAACAACAGACATTTAATGTTATTAACAGTTATTTTCTAACAGACATTTAATGTTTAAGCAGTAATAATTAGCGTTTTGCTCAAGCTATAATATGAACTAGCCTATAATATACATTTAAAATACGTTGGGATATAATTATGCCTTCAGTAAGGTAGCAAGGTTGACCGTTTCATTTAGTCATCACAGGCCTTGTTTCAATTGTAAGCTAGTGAAACTACAAAGAGAGAATGTAATTCTGATATTTCTCTATATATCCACTTATCAGTTGTAAATGATTTACAAACACAGCCAGTGGATTTTGTAGAAATATGAGCATTTTGCAATAAAATTGTAACAAAAAATTATATAAAGTGATTAAAAGAGAAGATTTTGCTTAAAGGAAGGATGATGCCAGTAAGAATAATTTTTTATTTAATTACGGTAAATATATAGAGAAATTAAAAGTACCTCTAATGTATTTTCAACCAAAACTTAAATTAAATGAATTAAAATGTACATATTTACTAAGACAGCAAGAAGGGCAATATGATCCATATGACCAAAATAATAGTAATAATACACTCTAAAAAATGCTGGGTTAAATACAACCCAGTGCTGGGTAAAATAGGGACAAACCCAGCAATATTCAAAACTCTGTTTTATGTGCTGGCAATATGATTTGTAATGAGAGAAATGGTTTTGAACTTGAGAAATGCAAAACCGAAGCATTTTCACTAGTGATCTCAGACCCTATTGTGTGTTTCCTTTCAGAATATAGGAAGAGCCAGTTCACAGTTTGTTGGGAACAATGTTACTTTCTTTTGATGCTTGATGCATCTTTTGCTTGTCGTGTTTGACTGGGGGTCAGGCTGCCGGAGTGCTTCCCGGTCATCCAGAAATGGGCCAGACTGTTCTCCTGTCACTTCCTGTAGCATCAGCGCGTTCAGTGAGGGAGACGGGGATGTAACTAGCATGAGTCACTGATTTATGTGACAGACCCACACACTCGCATTTCCTCTCTTGTGTTACGTAGCCTGCCGCGTGATGATCTAATTAACCCGTATCATAGTCAAGCTATCTGAAACAGAAGCCCAATATGTAATTAAACAAAACAGATTTTCATGCTTCATGCTGCCCCACATTGTGTAAATTGACTATTCTGCTTACATAAAATGCTAAATAAATTTGGCATTTATGCTGTTTATGTGCAGTTCACATCCATATTCAGTGATCTGGACTGAAAATGCAGCAAATGCACATAATAGAATAAAAGGATAGAAACAAAAATTGTCATAATTTACTCCCCCTCATGTTTTCCAAAAAACTTAAGTGTCTTCCTCCTTGTAATATCACTGAAATAGCAGGCCACTTAAGTGTACTTTTAAATTCTTAAGTGTATTTTAAGTACACTTTTAAAAAGTTCACTTAATGTCAAATCAAAAGTTTTACTTTAAAGTACATTTTAAAATCACTGTTTTAATAATCTTTTTGGCATACTTTTAAAATGCACTTATTTTGATGTACTGACTAACATACTAAAGCAAATGTAGTTTGATAATGTAATATAATTTTTAATGCACTAAAATGCAACTTAATCATTTCTAATTTATAATTACAAATATATTTAAATGCATGACATGACAAGTTTTAACAAAAATTATATAAAGGTATATTTTAGTTTATCATAAATGCTTGTCAGTACATTTGGTAGTGCAATTTAACCATATTTCAAAGACAGTAGAAGTAATTACGAAATGACTTAAAGATGTATATAGATCTTATATATATATATATATATATATAAGATCTATATATATATCAAAAAAGCAC
>NW_015657491.1:34557-58705 GCF_001515625.1 Sinocyclocheilus rhinocerous
TATATATATATATATATATATATAAGATCTATATACATCTCAAAAAAGCACTCTTAAGTAATTGCATGTAATATAAGTTTAAACTATAATACATTTTATTTTTATTGGAAATAATATGCAGTCTGAAAACATTACATTCAGTTCACACTTAAGTATATTCTTTTAAGGTATATTATTTCCATAATACTCTTTTTAAAAATATGCTAAAGTGTACTTTTTTCCACAAGGATATTGTGGTATTCCACAGACAATCTTTCCTCTGCACATTTATGTTCATAGAGAGGTAACAATGGCTGATTTGTAAATGAATAGTTCTTTTGAAATCTTTAATACATTTTTAAGACCAGTCTGAATGATTTTTTAAATTAATATTATTGAATAACAACATAAAACATGGTCTGTTCATTTTTCTTACGATTCCAGTTCAGAAGAATCACAAATCCTATGGACATCTAATTAAAAAATGAATGTTTTTTCATCCTTTTTTTTTTTTGTATCCTGCTTTGCCCATTCGTTGCAATTGCGTGGAAACGAGTGACTAGCACAGTCTTCTGAATTTTTCCTTCTGTTCCACAAAATAAAGAAAGTCATACAGGGTGGAAAGTAGGGATGTAACGATTCACTCAACTCACGATTCGTTTCGATTCATGGTTTTGATTTCACGATTCGATTCACGATTTTTTTAACAAAATTAGATTTAGGACAAATTATAAATAAAATTTGTCCTTTTATTATTGCTTGGACAAAATGCTGCACATTTCTTTGTGAAATTGAAATATAACACTATAATAATATACTAATATAGCACTTGCATATCATTGCTCATTTGTTGGTTTTGATCGCTTCTATTGTTCTCATTTGTAAGTCGCTTTGGATAAAATTGTCTGCCAAATAACTAAATTTAATGTAAATGTAAATAACAAAACTAAATTGAAATTTTAAAACAAGCCCTGGCGCTTAAAGCGTTTCCTTGGTTTCCGCTGCAAAAACAAAGCAGCGCTGCACTTACTGTAATGTGCATTATACAGAGGCAAGATAAAAAGAAAAAATACCATCTAAACTTTTCTAAAGACAGTAAGTTCCCCTCAGACATACATTCATATAAACTCCTACCCCTAATTGAATCGCGATTTGTTTAGCATCTCAACCGATTTGAATCGTCACATATTTAAATCGATTTTCAACCGGCTCGCGGTTAATCGTTACATCCCTAGTGGAAAGACATGAAGGTGAACCAATGATGACAGAATGTTCATTTCTGGATGAACTCTCACTTTAACTAAGTGAGTTTTCTGGAGCAAAAGACCAATTTATGGTTGAAAAAACCAAGTCCAAGTAATCAGAGGCCAAGACTGTGGTCAGTGCACTCTCTCCAGACTTCGTTTGTTTGCATGCTGTGGGTTTTAATGCTATTATAGTCCTGTGAGTCAGTTCTCTCTCAGAGTCACAGCAGAGTGCCAGTTTGGTCTGGTCACCATAGTAAAAGCTCCATATGGGCAGCAGAGACACGAACCCAGCCGTATTCCTCCTGCACTTCAGACACTTTCCACTGTAAAAGACAAATAGAGAAAAGAAAGAGCGAGACTGGGGAGAAGAGAAAAAAAAACAAGACGAAAGCTTGGTTTAGGCTGACTGGAAAATATCGATGTGTTAGAAACTTCCCAGCACGTAAAGCAAACTAAACAGGGCAATTACACTGGGATTGTTTCCAGATGATTCTATCTCTTCCTGCTGAAAAAAAGGGGAAACAATCTTTTCAAGAACTGAGTGTGCTGGGTGTTTCTCTGTCCGTTTGTGCAGGAAGGTCAGCATACATGAGTGTGAAAAAGGTGTGCCTAGCTCCTCAGTGGTAACTGTTGTATTTTTATGCATTCATTTATTAATGTGGGTTTTTGTGCTGAGTTGTGATCTATTTCAGGCCAGATTTATTTTAGCATGATGATGCTGAGAAGTCTGGACTGGCTTTAGAGGTCAGCCAAAGCACAACCAAGCAATCCACCGACCAGACAATAGTACTGTTTAGTAACTGAGTACACCGAATACACTGAGAACTATTATATGAATTTTGAATCGGTCCTGTGTTTGGTTGCATACAAAGGAAAAGTCAGTGTGTTTAAAGAAGTCTTTTACAAAAAAGAGCAAGTTTGTGCACATGTTGTGACACGTTACCCTGTGGTGCTCATTGAGGAAATGCAAATTCAAATCCGGCTCGAAACATTTTCTCATTCTGATATTTCTTTTCTGAAGATCTTGGGAAGGTTCTTGAAGAACTATGTGATTGCTGAAGTGTCTGAGTGCATTTTGTTATGCTAGAGTTTGTTACGCTAGCCATATTTTTTAGGAATGGAAATAATGGGGTGATGAGCAGTGTTATTTTAGTATTATTTATAATGTATTGTAGTTTTTATTAATATTTTGAATGGACTTTTATTTTATTTAATATTTCGTTTTTTTTTAATTTTAGTATTTTTCCCATTTTTATTTATTTATTATAATTTAAGTTTAATGTATTTTTATTTGAAGTTTAGTTTTTTTTTTTTTTTTGGTTAGTTGCCAAGGCAACATTTCTCATTTTTATTTAGGTTATGTTTTTCATGTAATATTTATTTTAATTTCAATTGACACAAAGGGTTTTAATAGTTTTAGTTAACAATGATAACCCTGGTGATGAGGAGAATCAGGATCAGGAAATGTTGCGAGCCAGGTTCAAACATGTTTTTCTTGAATGAGCACCGCAATCTTAGATTTTCGCATTTTCTAAAGCCGATATGAGTGATGTTTGCTTGCTAGGGCATTGTGGGTGGTTGCGAGGGTGTTCCTGTGAGGTTCCCAAGGTGTCTCAAATGATTTTAAGCACATGGATTATGAATATCCGGGTTTTTATGGTGTTTGCACGACTCCATTTATCCATATTCACAATGATCCAGACCAGATCTGCGAGTGATGTAGAGCAGAAGTGGAACAGGGAGTGCATTGGTGGGACTTCGCCTCAGGCAAAACAAAGTTTTTGGGAAACTGGAGCATTTGTGTTTGCTTGGAGCAATCCTGAAGCACGGCCTGCGGCTTCTTGTCTACAGGTGAAACTCAGCCGTGCTGGTATTCAATACAATAGCACTCTTGTTTGCCTAATATTGCTAATACGGTAGAATTTCTACTGTATGTTTCATCTGTGATTAATAGTGTCAGCTGAATGAATAGTGTCAAAAACATCTTGTTATTATGATATACAAAGTAGATGGTGGACTTACCTTACCCCTTTGCTGGTGTGCTGCTGTCCTTATAACACTATGCAAATGACTCCACTCAGAAATCCCTTCACTCCTCCTTCTGTTTTTGACTGAGGTTCTTGCACCGCAGTTTGCATTCATTGATCAGTGAGTTGTGTCCATTGGAAACCCACCGACAGCAATGAATGTTTATTGCAGTCATTAGTGGGCTAATACACCCATACAGCTCTTTCCAGATCCGTTTCTAGATTGCGCCTCTTACGTAGTTTTTTGGCCACCCTCTGGGTACAGTCAACGGTCGATGGTTTGTTACAGAAGCTCAAAACTCACCGACAGCGTTGAATGTTCACCAAGGGACCAGCAAATCTTGTAGGACAATGGGCCTTTTAATGAAGACCTACTGTAGAAGAACCAGGTGCGTTTTGGTATAAAGCTGAGTTTTACTTGAAGTTGGAATGGAATTAAAGTTTGAAAATTAAACATGAAATAGTGAAAGAAAATAAACAAGATATTCAACAACAACAAAAAAAATTGGATTGCATTGATTGGAAAACTAAAAACACAATGATGTTGCCTTTTAAAGACGCCATGACTTTTAATCATGTCTATTAGCTTGGAGGAATTTATATGCTAGTTCACTAAAAGTTGAATGACGATGACTAATCCTGCACTACACGGATTGTCCAATCGGATGCTCTTTAGAATGTGAATGCCCCGCCCTCAATGCCACCTGCAAATGACTAGCAAGTGAAATATTTAATGTCTCACCCAGACTTCCTGTTTTAACTGGAAATACGTCAACACATAACTAAAAACTGCATTAACCAAACAATTTCATGGGTTCTTCAAGAAAAGCTGAAGACTAGAATAAGAAAAACATTTCACAACATGAGACAAAATACAATTGTGAGGTTAAAATCCAATAAACCAGAGCGATTCCTGGCTTTTACTGTTGTAATGTCTCTCTCTCTCTCTCTCTCTCTCTCCAGGCCTGTTCTCTTTACCCTGATCTGAACCCCAGTCTGTGTTTCCTGTGTGAGAGCTCTTTGAGCCAGGCATGCATTATTAATGCACGCTCCCATTTGACTGCTCCTCCAAACTACACAACCAATCCCAGCGACTTTTAAACTCACTATATGCTGTCTTTTTTTCTCCACCCCCAGCCCCCACTCACTTCTCTGGCACAGAAATCAAGAGGGCTGAGTATGTTGGGGGATTTAAAAAATCCCTGATTAGAATATCATGCGAGGTATGACAATGAAAAGAGAATGTAAGTCTGTGCGGTTCTTTCGGATGCAGTTTCGTATGGATGGCCATTAGACATCATTTTATGGCACAAAGAAAGAAAGAAAGAAAATGTTTAAGGAAGGAAATATTTAAGGCTGCAGAACTAATCAAATAGTCAAGGTTATGATTACGGCTGTAATTAAGCGTTTTTAACTTGAATGGCTTTTAGCAGCCACAGGCATGCCTGTTGAGCACAGGAGTCTTCAACAGGGCATCTGTGGTGATACTGCTGGAGCCAATTATTGTTGGATCTCAAACTAATTTTTGTAAAAAAAAAAAAAAAAAGTTGTATTTTATTTATCATCGTTACTGTGTATATAACATCCAATATGGTATATTTAATTGTGCATGCCCTTATTTTTACATTTAGATTACCTTTGCCTTCATAACACTAAGTCAAATAACACACTCAAAAACACTAATAATTTAATAACACGTTAAATATACTTTTTTAGAAAATCTAAGAATATACATTATAATGTTGTGATGCATAAATTGACTTTTAGCAAATACAATGATTTTTTTTGTGTGATTTATTGTTAATTTATTTAGACAAAATAGTTTTGAATTTTAAAATCGGACATTTATTGTTATCAGCTAGAACATGAAAATAATTACCGGCTTATCAGTATCGAGCAGGATTTTAATATTGGTGCGTCCCTAACCTTGTGAAAAAGAAGTGCGCTTAATTCTATTGACGGTGCACTTGTAGTGTACTTCAAATCTTTAAAGTGTGCATTAAAAAACTATAGTTACAGATAATATTAATGAAACGAAAAGCCACTTGAGTGTACTTAAAAGAGAGCATGCTTTCATGACTATATTTCTTAACGCGGAAGTAAACTTTTAAAAAGTGCACATTTTGGGAGTAATTGTGAAATTACAGATAAAGATGTCTTGCTTAAGTGGTTTAACAAAAACATACATTTTCTTTTAATTACCATGCAAATAAGTGTCCAAAACAATACATTTAGTTGCTCTTAAGTTTATTATTTTAAAGTATGTTATTTCCAAAAGTACTCTTTTTAAAAGTATGCTAAAGTCTACTTCTTTTCATGAGGGTACCAAAAATGCAATATTAAATTAAAGTTAAGAAGCTAAAGTTAATTCACCGTCCCTCCAATATTAAAATGTAACATTCAAGTATATGAGTCTGCAAAATAATTAAAATAATCATATTTAATGTACAATGCACACCATCATACCATCACAGAAAGGGTAAACCTGCAGTTTTGTTGAATATAATGTGATGGGAGTGTTGGAGTATTGTTACGTTGCTTGCATTCTGTGTATAATTCTATTCTATACTAATTCAGAAAATGGCTAATTAATACAAATACAAAATGTATGATTGATTACATTATGACAGAAATCATAAATGTGAATTTTCCCCCTGCTAATCATGCAGCCCTAGCTGTATTAATGAATACCATTCAGATACTGACTTCAACTTGATCTTTACTGAAACCAAGAGCTCTAGCGTTGGGTTATTGCACCTGGTTTCAGCTACGTGGAATGGTTTAACGGCTGGTGGCCTGCATCTGTGTGTTTGTGAGCAGGTGAAACCCCCAGCCTTGGTGAACCCCAGAGCAGACTGTGTTTATCACCTTTCACACACCTGCTCACACCAACAATGGACGACTAGTGGCCTGGTTGCACGTGTGTGTAAAGCCTGCCTCAAGAGCAAGCGAATGCATCATAGTCTCTCTATCCTCTATTAAAAATGCAAACATATTAGCACGCGATCCTGATTTCCCTCATTTATCTGAAGCACGCTTGCTTACAGCGTCGGTTTGAAGTGCACTCGCTGTACATTTGGCACTATCGCTCTGTTCCAATAACCAGATCCAGGCCATGAAACATCTGGTTTGTAAAGCGGCGAATGGGAACGGGAACTTCCCCTTCTGATAGCGCGTCCAGCGAGTCTTTCAGGCCGCGCTTCCTGCCTCCCACTGCTAGCTGTGTGTGAGGAGGGGAAAATAGACCTCAGGCACCCTCTTCTACTTTTACAAGAGTGTAGGAGTGCTGAAAATGACCAATTTCACACCACTGCAGCAATCATTTGAGCAGATATGCCCAGAGACTGCTTTAGTTGCAGCTAAAAATGTCTCCTTTTTGAGGCTTATATATATATATATATAATGTTAATTTATTTATATATGAATACATTATTATTTTATGATATATGAATAAATATGATATTTATAAATATAAAGAAATATATAAAAATGATGTATTATTGATTTAAATTAAATTAATTTAAACGACCATTAATTTGACAAAGTATTTACTTAAAGTTCACTGTTCACTATAATATTTGAAAATGTGGAACTGGAATTGTGGAACTACTTAACTATTTAAAATCTCTATAAAGTATCATAATATACAATAGAAGATTTGTATAACTGTGTAGTACATTTGAAATTTGGCATAAAAGTGTGTAAAGATTAAATTAGAACAAATTAGCACTGATACAGAAATTTTAGATGATACTGATTGCTGAAAACATATATTTATTTTATAGCCAGTATTACTGTAAATGTTATACAGCTGTTTTACAACAAGTTTGAAGTGCAGTTAGGATATTTTTTGAATGGAAATATCATATTTATTCATATATAATTAAATTACTGTATATAATTGAATATATATATATATATATATATATATATATATATATAATGTTAATTTATTTATATATGAATACATTATTATTTTATGATATATGAATAAATATGATATTTATAAATATAAAGAAATATATAAAAATGATGTATTATTGATTTAAATTAAATTAATTTAAACGACCATTAATTTGACAAAGTATTTACTTAAAGTTCACTGTTCACTATAATATTTGAAAATGTGGAACTGGAATTGTGGAACTACTTAACTATTTAAAATCTCTATAAAGTATCATAATATACAATAGAAGATTTGTATAACTGTGTAGTACATTTGAAATTTGGCATAAAAGTGTGTAAAGATTAAATTAGAACAAATTTAAAAAAAATTCTTAATATTTTTCTGTTTCTAAAATCCGCACAAAATTTGCCTAATCAGAGAGATGAAAATAATGTGGAATCTGTCTTTGACAAATTGCTTTTGCTTCTCTTTTGGAAGTCGATTTGGATAATAGCTTCTGTTAAATCCATAAATGTACATTCTAGATTTCTTTACTACCTCAGAATATTATTTAACTTATGGAGTTATTGCGTTCTCTCTTTCATTGGTCTGTCTCGTTTTTCTTGTACTTGTGCCAAAAGAAACTGCACAAATAATCTTTCCAAACTCTCTCCTCATCTGCCTTTGGTCAGACAAACCAACAGACCTGCCTCAAACTAGAAGTGCCTCTGCATATTCAATGAATAGTTTGTTGAAAAATAAAATCACTCTTATGTCATTCCAAACCTGTGGTCACATAAGTTTTACAGAACAGCGTGGCGTGACTGTTCTGCTCAACTTTTAGAACAAATGAAGTCGTACAGGTTTGGAACAACATGAATTATGATAGAATCGTCATTTTGGGTGAAGTATCCCTTTAAACTGAAATAGATCAAACATAAAAAAAGA
Organism: Sinocyclocheilus rhinocerous; assembly: GCF_001515625.1. Taxonomy (NCBI): domain Eukaryota; kingdom Metazoa; phylum Chordata; class Actinopteri; order Cypriniformes; family Cyprinidae; genus Sinocyclocheilus; species Sinocyclocheilus rhinocerous. The sequence goes on from NW_015657491.1 coordinate 42,645, forward strand.
CACACTTCAGCCTTAAGTGTCTCAGAGTGAATCAAATGATGAAATATAACAGGACGCTCTCTAAAAGCAGCATTTAAATCGAACACAACTAACCCTGCTGTGTAAAGACCACAGGAAAGAATCAGGAGCATTTGATCTGTCTCTCCTCTCACTTCTTCTCTTATCACATCAGCCATCCATCTAATCATCCTCATCTCTCATCCGTCTCTCTCTTTCTTTGGGAGTTCAAAGACGGTATCTCCTTTCTTTTAAACTCACCCACCCACCTACCCACCTCCCCTTATCTCTCCTCTCTTTCATAGCCCGCTGGTCTAGCCCTCATTAGAATGGTGAGGACTTGAGCTGCTGAATATGTATGCCGTTCAGGAGAGGAGAGGAGGGATTGTGGATTAAGGGAGCGAAAGAGGAGGCTGCCGGGTCTCTGATGTTGGCCGTGACATTTCCATGATGGCGGCTGTCTGCTCCCGTCACGTCGGAGCTCATTGTTCGGGGTCAGAGCCGAACGACTTTCACTTCTCCATCAGCGCGTCTCTTCGTCACTCACGAGGCGTTCTGCGGGAGAAAGAGAGACAGTCACTGACCTATTTACTGCAAGTGTCAAAAAACAGACACCTTTGAAATGAGGAATGCACCAAACAAGACTGCATTGATATTCCACAAACATTCAGGTTTTTTTCTTCTGAACCACTAAACGTAAATATTAAATATTAAAAATTAAATATATATACACACACATATATGTATGTATGTATGTATGTGTGTGTATATATATGACACACACACACACACACACACACACACATATATACTGTATATAATGTGTGTCTATGTGAATGCAATTTCAGCTTATTTTAAGAAATGTAAGATAAAAATTCTGGTGGAACATTCTACATTGATAGAACATTCAAAATGAAAGACATGATCGTAATATTTCGCATACAGAACGTGGGTCATCATCTTATAGTTTTTGCATGCTGAATTGCAATTGGCCTTCTTTTGGTTTGTAATCGTACATAAAACCTAAGTGTACTTAAAAGAACATGGCATACATTTTCTTCCAGGAAATGCACATTTCTTTTCAAACTTTAGTGATAGAAAAGAATGAATATTAAATGAAAATAGCTGTAATCGATGTTTAGTTAAACCATGAAAGCTCTTTTTTTTTTTACACATAGCTATTATTTGAAGTTTAATAAAGCGTAAATCGCCTTGATGAGGTGATACGCCACTAAATTAGTGTTTTCCTAAAGATATGTGGAACCAAATAAAAGCTTAACACACACATACACACAAACACACATACTTGATTTGGACGTTTAATCCGGGTTTAATCTGTTCCGTAGATGCCACGCTGTCACAGTGTTTGCTTCAAACTGAAGCTAATCTTCATTGCTCACATCCCATTGCTCTTTATCGCCACACACACACGCGTCTCACTAATGCGGCTGTGGAAAAGAGTAACATTGATACGCTCAAGCTGTGGGGCAATTACGATTACTAAATGTTGATGTATCCCTTTGTCCATGTGAGTTACTGTGTCTACTGTGTCTGTTTCCACATCACCGTTAATGTTAGTTATGATCACCCGGCTAGTGGCAGGTTATCAAATGATGTCAATCAAACATGGAAAACAAGCACATCCTATCAGAATTGATGCCAGTGAAAGGCCTCAGGGTCACCCGTCTTAAGTGGTTTGCACACATTACCATCTTATACACTCGATAAACGCTGCATGTCTGCGACTCTTCGCTCGACTTTGCTAATGAGGCACTCGTAAAGTACTGAACTTAAGCGTTTCTCTGCATTTCGAGAAAGATGCTGAAACCCTGACGATGACTGTGGGTTGATCTTAAAGAAATCAGGAGGCTTCTCCGTTCACATTTCAAAGAGTGACTAAAGCTCTGTGGATTAGAGTGAGCGAGCGGGTTGACAGACCCTCGGAAAGCATTAACCACAGCGCTGGCATTGCCACAGCTCCGACTCCCTTCCCTTTGTGCGGGTTAAGAGCATTATCATACACGTTCCTCTTCTCATGCTGCTGTCTTCAATCCCGGCTTCGCTGTTTCATCTTTCTCTCACTTCCGTCTCCACTTGTCTTATGCGCACACACACACTCAACCACACACCTTTCGTTCCTTAAGCGAGTATTAGGTGCTTTGGTAATGCGTTAAGGAGAAACTTCAGTCCCGGCTGTCCTTATCTACTGCTGAGGCTGCAATCTTCCACAGCTCAATCCCTCCCGGTGTCTTTCTCGACATTACTAAATGGATTTAATCTACTTGATGTACACAAACAAATAATGAACAAACTAGGTGCAATTTTGGACAGTTTTTATTGATTTTAGAAGCAAAGGTGGAGTGAATGGGATAGGTGCACGTTGCAGGCCGAATTCAAATCTAATTTTCCCATATGAGAGCCACTGTTCTGACAAAAATGGGCAATTTTGACTATTCAGTTTGCACAAAGGATTTTTTTTTTTAGCCAAGTATGGGGACACATACTCGGATACTAGATATTCGGAATTTGTGCTCTGCATTTAACCCATCCAAGTGCACACACACAGCAGTGAACACACACACACACCCGGAGCAGTGGGCAGCCAATGCTGTGGCGCCTGGGGAGCAGTTGGGGGTGCGGTGTCCTGCTCAAGGGTCTCACCTCAGTCATGGTATTGAGGGTGGAAGAGAGCGCTGTACATTCACTCCCCCCACCTACAATCCATGCCGGACCTGAGATTCGAACCCGCGACTTTCAGGTTACAAGTCCGACTCGCTATCCATTAGGCCACGACTGCCCAACTATTTGAACGATACCTGGTTAAAAATGGGTTCACTTTATGACCGAAGATGCATTAAACACTTTACCCTGTTAAAATTATAGTTGGTCCCAAAATGACTTTGTGTCTACTGTGAGATGTTTTAAAGAAGGGCTTTAAAAACGTTTTTGCATTTAATATCAGCTTTTGTGTTCCACAGAAGAAGCAAAGTCTTACAGGTCTGCAACCCTACCTGTCTTGATGTGATAAAATGTGTGTTTAGATTTTAGATAATCCAAGATTCTTTTTGTCTATTTCATACCATGTGATGGCTTACCCACTTTGGCTGAAAAAAATTTTCCGCACATGATCATAAAATCGCTCGCTCCAATATTCAACAGCAACTTCATGTTGCATTGAATAAAAGTCATTCTTATCTTCTGAAAGGAAGCCTAACCACTATTCCTGCTTAACTTCAGAATCTTTACGACTTCACACGCTCATGTAGGCTCGGGCCGTGAGAAGACCATAAACTACTGAAGGATTGTACGACTTACACCTCAAACGGCCGCTGAAACAGTGCGTAGATGATGGTGAACTCGTAATTTCACCTTCACAGTGTCATAACGACGCGACTCTTAAAAGACCGATGCAATCTCTGCGATATTTACAGCATGCCGTTTCTCTAAACACACGCTTTTCTCAGTTTGACCTGTCGGGAGAGAGCAGAGGAACACCGAACAGATGTGCAATGCAACCATTGTGCTAAACCGCAGCGGCACATCTGCGATAGAGGGGCGCCGTAATCTGCAGGTCCGGCTAAATCACAATAGGCTGACCTATTCTCTCCTGTCTGGTGTGTAATCAGAGCAGGGGTGAGGGGGCCGAACAGGATTCCCGCCGATGGATTAGGCCGCCGTATTAGATTGAGAAGCAGGGAATGAAACGGATGATGGGAAGAAGCGTTTATGTGTGTGTGTGTGTGCATGTTACTCAGACAGGTTTTACAGCATGATGCTCGGGGTCTTCCGTGTGAGCCCTTGGTCGGAGAGTCTGATTAGGGCACTCTTCCTCTCCGCCTTGCAGTCGCATCAAAGACTTCCATATCCTGTCCCACACTCTCCCGCCCCTGACATCCCATCCCCCCAGACTCAGAGCTGTCTCATAATCTTGCGCACAGAGTGTGTGTGTGTGTGCAAGCTTTGTATTGGCTGGCTGGAGACTCTGAATCTTTTTTTTCCAAGCGTGGGACTTGTCTCTTCTTAATTCAAAGGCAGAATGGGGGAATGTCAAGCGGTGATATGATCTTTGACGGGATTTTTTGTGGCAGATCAGTCAAAAACTCTGTGAGTGAAGGTGGGGGGGGGGGGGGTTGTGTGAATGTGTTTATGTTCCTGCCTCTATTGGTACAACTGAACAAGACTCTACATGTTGGGAAATTCAAAGCATCTGCCATAAACACTGTATGTATCCTGAGCAGGACATTCTTGGACATAAACACACTTTATTGCGTCAGACTTGTTCCTCTGAAGATTAGAATCACGCCGGTGCTACTGGTTTGTTTGATTATCCAGGAATAAATATTTTCAACCATTGGCTCGTTTAACTAATTAGTGATGTTTTGAAGTCTCAATAATGTTCCTTCTTGCCTCTGTGGATTAAGACCTTTTGACAAAAGCGTTGTGTAAAGGGAAAAAAAATAGGTTGACAGCGTTTGCTGTCACTCAATACATTCCAACCCTAGTGACCCCCACCCACACACACTCACACGCACAAAGAAAAAAAACACAGGCTACTTGTCATAATTACAGACCTTTTCCCTCCCTCTTGTTTTAGCAGTTTAAGTGAACTCACTGCGCTCTTTTTTTTGCCTCGTATAAATCTGCCCGATCTTACACCCAAGCATAAACCAAAACAGTGAGAATTCAGCTTCATACAGCATCAAACTCTTTGCTTCTAGTCGTATTTCGAGAGCAAGAGTCTGGCATCCTATAACCCTCAGGGGCCCCATCGCTCACCCCATCTTTCTCGCTCTCCCAGCAACCGGCTGACCCCGTACAGCTCCCGGCCTGGATGAAGCTTGACCTAGTCTGTTTGGAGGGGGTCTGACGCTTTTGTCTCGCTGTCTGCCTTTAACCTCCACCACCACACACCTCCTCACTTCTGAACGCTCTTGGCCACATGGTACCATCCCGCATGAACCGGACGGAGAAACTCTCCAACTAGGACAAGGCCACGAAACCTGCCGCCCAGCTCATTCACAACCCTCTCTCGTGTCTTTCCCAGGGGTGTGAGTACCGGTGATAGTGGAACTAATAGGGATCATCACGGTTAGCCTCTCAGACGGCTGTTTGGACACGGTCTGGCCCGGGAGCTTTGCGTGTGAAAAGCATAAGCCCTCATTCAGAACTCAGATAACAGAAAAGCAAACAAGCACATAACGGCGGAATGCACTGAATGAACTCTGGCAGAGTGAAAGCGCAAGGCATGCCGCCGCGTCAGACTCGAAGCGACTTTTGAGCCACAACAAAGGGATAGAAACGAGAAAAAAAGAAGAGGTTAGGAAGTGAAATGAGATTAAAATACTTACCCCTCACTGTAAGGTCACCAGAGTCCACTTGCTGTTTTGAGAACGGCGATTTTGTCAAAAATGTAACCAAACATTTTTTTTCCTATCAAAAAGTAGCCTCCGAAATCTTCCTTCCTGAGTGCAATATGAGTTAACTTCCAGAATAATCAGACTTTCTTCCATACATTTTTTCATCTCTAATTTTCTCTCCCTCTCTCCCTCACTCATTCGCCCTCTTCATTTTCTCCCGAACCCACACGCAAGCACACGCAGTCGGTTACAAAGCAAACTGTAGGTACACAGAGTCCTCAGCCGGTCCCACACACACTCACAGCCTTGTCTCAGGCTGCTGGAATGGCTATATATGACTCAGTTGATGGACAGCGGCACATTCTGTCAGGTGACAAAAAGAAGCTCCTCCTATTGGCTGGCTGAAGCCAGGCCCCGGGGCTAGACCACTGTGATTGGCTGCTTTTGAGGTTGCTGAAAAGAGAAACTCCCAGTATTCCAGACTACTGTTCTGGCCGGGGCAGGTCAGGACTGCTGCACTCTGTCAGTCCTAACACTAATCATTGTGAGGGACAGAGAGAGAGAGAGAGAGAGAGGGCAAAAAAAAAAAAATATTTAGCCGCTGCGGACAAGAATAGTCAGAGTTGCAAATCTTGCGTGGCTATTTTGCCTCAATAAAAGTGTCAAGTAGTGAAGTTTAGGAAGCAGGGATGTTGGCTGCCAGCTCTTTTCAGTGCTGTGTTTCTCATTTAATGCAAAAAAAACGGTAGTACAGAAATAACATACAGAAAAACATGTTTTGTTATTGTTACAAAAATGGAGGACAGATATGGTCTATGTTCAGAATTACTTTAAAACAACACAAAATTTTCATTAGTCTTTTATTTAGTTTTCCGTCTTTTCTGTTGTTCATTAAAATGGTTCCGCTTCTGATTTTACTTGAAGCATAATTTTGTCAGTATGATGTTCTTAGATGACTGGGTTTTTGTTGACAGTCATGAATATGGGATGAAAAGGAACATGACAATAATTTTTAAAACATGCTGTTTACAAAAAATAAGACTAATTTAATAATAATAATTTGCTAGCGGGTTATTTAGCTCACATAAAAACATCCTATATAAAAATACATATGATAATAAGCTGCTAGTTCCTCAACAAACAATTGACAGGTGAACTTGAAATAAGCAAGTGTAGCCGACGTTTTGAGCATGCTACTGCTGTAACAACACGTGTGCATGTTAATATCCTGAAGAGTCTCTACAACATGGAAAATTATAACATGGAAAAAAATTCACAACATAACATCTAACAGTTGCTCAGACTTCATTTGTGAATGCAGATATTCAAATTTGGCATGTGATGAGTATTTGCACCAGATGACCTCTTTGTATGTCTTGGTATATACCTGGTTGACTTTGATATGTGCTTTAAATGTGCAACTAAGATTTCCAAGGGATTGCATAAGGGATGATTACCAACTAATAACAACTGAATTTGACATACCGTTCTCATATATATACTAGTTTTGTGTATATAATAACATATAATAGCAGTTTTGTTTGTTTGGTAATAAAAAAAAAAAACATTTAATACTTGTAAATGAATAAATCTTTATAATTAAATACAGTTTGACCGTTTTTTTGCTAACTAAAATTGTTGTTGACAAAAGTGATTGCAAATTTAGTAACACTGACTGAAATTTTTATGAAAAGACAAAAACTGTTGCTACAATAAAGCATTTTGTCAACATTAACACTGCACTCGGCTGCGGTAAAATATCAGCTATCGTATTGGCCACAAATAGGTACTTCATACTTGAAGACTTTGAAATGTCCCCCTCCCTATATGTTTAGTTGGTCTTTCTCCCTCAGCCTGGTTTTATAGTCTGCTATTGTTTCCTGCTGCTGTTCAGATGTTTCAGATAAGGCTGCAGTCGTATCTCCGAGGTGATGCAAAGCGCCATCACGCTTTATTCTGTTCCATCCATCCTGCTCGACGATGACGACAAAGCCACGCTGAGACCAGAACCAAATGCTTTCATTCTTATCTGATAACGTCTCGCCCACGGTCATATAACTCCTTTTCCTCCTCTTGTTCCTCTTCTCGTGGCTCCTCTCCTTTCTGGTCCGAGTGCGGAGTCCGCGGAAAGCAGGCCTCTGTCGAGATGGAGGCATTCTCGCCATGCCTTTACATCCAAATGCGTGTCCATATGCATGATTGTGTGGCACAGCGTGCAGTCAGATGGAATAGATGTGAGTTGTGCCCAACATGGCACCCCGATGCCCCCAGCGTAAACCGAGCATGAGTGTGGATGAGCAGGGCCGAGGGGCGGGGGCAGCCGAACCGTAAAATCATCTTGTTAGTATCCTCTGATTGTGAGGCTGATGTGAGGAGATTGCTAGGCCCATTTCTGCCACTCGGCTCTCTGAGCGTTGGCCTTATCCTGCTTCAGCTTCACTTAGCAGAGCATTAGATCTTCGCTCAGACATTCTTCCTCCCCCGTGCTTCCTTGCACAGGGAGTTGCAACGCAGACATGTTCATTGACTGTAAACCTAGCCGTAGTTGTGTATGTAATGCAGGGTTGGAATCGGCTGCTGATGTGGGTGATGAAATGTGGAATTTGCTAACATGCTGAAAAGCCCAATTTCCGTTCGATGAGGACGGATGTGAGAATTTATCAAAGTGTCATGCTATTTAGCGTGATTTTCTTTTCCTTAAAGAGATATTTCACCTAAAATGGACAATTCTGTCTTTATTTACTCACCCTCATGTTGTTTCAATCGTGAGTGACACAAAAGGAGACATTTTGAAGAATGTTCACACTGCTTTTTCCATTCTGTGAATGCAACAGTGGCTGTCAAGCTTCAGAAAGATACAAAAAAAAAAGCATCACAGGATACAACCAAGAACATTCATCTTGATGTGAACAGGCTTTTAGTCGGAGTAGATGCCATATTGATTGTTATGCAGTTAATGATGAAGCTGTGAGGGATACAGATCACACATAATGTTCACTCACAACAATTAAAATTGTTTTATAGAGTTTGACTACGAAATTTTTTTTGAAAAATTATTTTGTGAGCTGAACAATTGGCCTGTTAAGACTACAATCCATTGAAGTGCAATCCAAGTACACAGTTTTATTTTCAGTCCTGTCAAAGATGAATGCACTAATTTTCATAAATCGGAATGAATGTAATATGATTTCAAGTTTTGAAAGTTTTGTTTATATGAACCCTAAATGTTGCAGTCTGATTTATATATTCAATTACTTGCTACGTTAAGAACCATTTTTGCATGCTGACATATTTAAAAAGAAAGATTTATGTCAGAATAACTTTTTTTTATTTTATTTTAGCAAATATTTAGTAAACATTCCTCTCATCTGCTGACCGGTTCTTAAGACATGAGATGTCTGCATGTTTGTATGATATAGAACATAAACATGTGCATCATGGCACTGCACGTGTGCGCAAGGTATTTTTGAATCTGGTTTAGGAAATAATCAGAATCAAGCGTTTATGTGGTTAATTTTTTCCTGTTGATAGGATTATTTCAGGTCAACACCACCCACAATTTATTCAGATCAAGCTCAGTCAGATCCATTTGAGGGGTTTACATGGAGGGTTTTCAGTCCTGAGCCATCAATCTGATTGCTAACGGATTATTTGGGTGTAATGTAAACATAGCTGTTGACCCAAAATGACGATATGGCATATCATCATTACCTGGTTTGCGTTTGAATTGGAATATGCACCTTTTCTGCTCATGTTAGCTAGGTTGTGTGAGCAATACTGTACTGCAAAATACTGTATATTAACCATTAATATCATGGCCTACTTTTCAGTTTACAGTCAAAATATGATGGATAAATAAAAGTTCCATCCTGCTTTATGTAAAGAAATAGAATTTTCAGACCTTTAATTAGGTAAAATGAAAAAAATTATTGCAAAACATTACATTCAAATTAATCAATAAAATCGGAAAAATCGCCCAGCCCTACTTGATCGACATTGCTGTTTTGTAAGGCCACCAGCTTTGCACTGCATTAGGGGTACTGTAGTTTAGAAATGTAACTCAGCTTTGGTGGGAACAAAGGTGTTTGGAGCTGCCATGCGAGGCTTAGCACTCTCTCTCCACAAACACATTAAAAACAACATCTGGCCCGTCTGGTGCAATGCTGGCCACATGTGCAGCCTGAGTGAAGTAAGCCTGGCAATAAAGTATGTAATCTCTACTCGGCCTTTGTTTCAGATCAAAAATATCCACAGGCTGAAATGAAGTGTTGCATGCTTTTTATTACAAAAACATTTGTGAAATTGTATTGTATATTTTGTGGAATTAAATAAATGTTTATTTTTTACTCTTTAAAGAAATGTACTATAAATAAAATCTACAGATGCAAATAGATAGGGGCTTTTTTCTCAAAATGTGTTTTCACATGCACTGAGCCAGAAATCTTTGCTTCAGTAGCACTTACATTGTTACATTACATTGTTACAATTACATTGTTTTCCTTTCTATAGTTTTATACAGAGTAGTTTGTTAATACACCAAAATTTGGTGAAGAAATCATTTTCACACAGAAATTTCAAACAGAATTGCTAGTAATTTTCACAATTAATTACAAAGAAATGGCAAGTAACACACTGAATTAAACATGAAATTTTGAAGTAGAAGTGATTTCTATGTCTGAAAAATAAAAGAGTATTTTCTTATAAAACATACTCCATTATGCAACTTAAAAAAACAAACATGTTTTACAGTATACATAATTTGCCTGATTTATATAAGATATTTTAATATTTTAAGCTATGTTTCCATCCACTGATTTATATGTACATTTTGGGATATTACATGAAAAAAAGGAACGGGAAGGAAATGCCAAGATGCACATAAATTCTAAAAATGCACAATAAAAAACATGCGCTCACTTGAGTTGGATCATTTTTATCCAATAAGAAGAAATGCACATAAAATACGGTGGAAACCCATTTACCAAATAAATTCCTTGATGTGCAACAAAAAAGCTAATGTGACTCAACAAATGATGTGACTTTGTAACTGGACAAACCAGTGGATTGATCTGCGTTTTTGTCTGCACACTTATAGGTGCAAGAAATGTATTATTTTATTATGAAAAAAGACCCACAGTGGCTTCTCCTGTTGCAGCAATTTTCATTTTTTCTTAGTGATATTTGGTGCCGGTTTATCAGGAAGTTACACTTTTATTCTCTTCAACTCACTGGGTAGAAATTGTGCTTTATTCACAAATGTTTTATGCAATAATACCAATTTTGTGCATAGGTTAAATTGCCAACTTTGGATTAAACATAGCTATTGTGGCTGTTGATGGTATTTTCTGTTTTTAGTGAAAAAAGAGATATCCAAAATCCACAGAAAACAAAATTAAACAAGCACTTTGAATCTGGCTTCATCAAGTGTTCAGATTGTGGCGTTTCTTTAAGCAAAACCCGAAGCTAGCTGGAACCAATGTTTTGAGGCTCATCTCAAATTAAATCCTTGCTAAAAGCAAAGTAGCAAATTAAAAGTAAGGTGGGTTCGTTAACATCTCTTCATCTGAAACCCAAGGTGGACAAAGAATAACAGGGAAGCACTTTCTCTGGTTCAACCTTTGCAGAATTCCCATCAGTCAAATTCCCATTCCATTCCCCTTCAATTAGAGCACCGCTCAACCAAACAAATCCTACACCCAAGTCTGCTATCTTTTACATATACTAACACAGCCATTAGAAGTGGGGAATGAAGATGATTTAGTTTATATTTTTACTATATTTTAGTATGTTTCTATATTTTTTGTTAACTCCAGTTAAAAGTGGGGGGAGGGGTCAGGACTCGAATTCCCCCCAAATGAACCCATCGAACCTAAAATACGCTCTAAAAGTGATTGACCTCTTCCTGTGCCGCCCAACTGAATGAGGGCTAATGTTTAAGAGGCTCTGTGCAAAACACAAAGTCATTCCAAGCTTTCATATTTGAATGGGGACGAGTTTTGTTATGTATATGTGGGTCTGTGCTTGTAAATTACAGTTTTATACTGTAAAATTTACAGTTTTTGGCCGTAAATGTGTTTACAGTTTTTCTGTATTTTTTACAAAATTATTCTGGCAACCACAGCTGCCAAAATTATTTTGTAAAAACTACAGAATTTTTTTTTACAGTGTGGCCTTTGAAGCTTTGAAAGGTTATCATGTCTGGAGTGTTTGGACTCTTTTTGTGGTAGTTTTACCGTGTACTCGCTCACTTCAGACAATTTCATCTGTGAAAATCATACTACAGAAGTTGTCTCCCTCAGCCGGTCTAGATGTGTTTCTTTCTGCTCACTTATGGCTTGGGTTTTAGATTCTGGCAGCAGTGGTGGTGGCGGCTTGGGCGGGAATGAGAGCCACATGTCGAGCGCTGAACCCTGCCTGCAGTGAGCTGGATTATTTCAGGGAAAACCCTCTGCTTAGAGAGCATTTTTACTCGACTCCGTCACCAAGCAGAGTCCTGCAGAGATTCACGGGCCTGCTGCTCATTACGGTGTCAGCACATTCGACTGGAGACTTGGCAATCCACGTGTGGTGTATATGATTGAAATTTTGTTACGCCATTATTGGACGAGAGTCATGGAGTCAAATCAGCTGTGTTGGCTGCATTGTTTATTAGTATGTCCAGTGATTTATTAGTAGTGTTTGCAACTCTGGAAATTGACAAAATTAAAAAAGCAAAGATGTACATTTATATCAAAACAAAACAAAATAGAAATCTTTTGTAACATTCTGAATGCCTTTGTCACTTTTGATCGGTTTTAATGCTTACTTGTTGAATAAAAGTATTCAATTAAATATTAAAAAGCGGTATTTGCAACTTGTTCGGCTTTGGCAATATACTAGAGCACAGAAAAAAATTAAAATTAAATAAAAAACAAGCTGATACAAACTAAGGTGATCTACAAAAGAGTGAGGTATTATTCTATTAGCGTTTAAATGTCTGTGAGCTTAATTTCCATTTAAATGCATTTAAAGAGTTCGTTTTTGACTTCTAAACAGCATTCAGCACTCAGTTTTGAGGATCATATCGATTATGAAACCAGACAGGTTTATGAAACCAATTCATACATTTATTTATTAATTTATTGGATATTAGATGATTTTAGATGATTATAGATGAAAGTGAGCTTGTAAATTGAGATTCCTGAGCGTTTTGGCCAAGTAAGGTTTCTATTAAAGTTCGAGGGAGGAAAAAAATAACAAAAGCAACAACTGTGATTTGTTGGAATGCTGAATGTAGACATAAAACTGTCAAAACAGTGTGATTTCAGGGAAAGAATAAAACATTTGTTGAAATGTTATGATCTTGAGTAGTTTATAGTGTTATAGAGGCATACACATCTGTGAATCTTGGATGTTTTGTTTGTTATTACATAGATAGACAATGGGACGGTTTCAGTGGAATGTGACGTGAGCAGAGAGGCACGTAACGCAAACACAGATTGTTCTCTGTTGTTCCCATCAACACAAAGAAACATATATCCTAACAATAACTCCACATTTAACACGGAGCGTGCTTGTCTCTCTCTGTAAGAATGATCTACACTTAAAGGGATCTTATGAAAAAAAATCACATTTTCTTGATCTTTTGATAAATCAAAAATGGCATGTTTAGTCGGAGAGAGAGGATCAATAGTCATGAAAAACAAAACTATGACTTTATTGAAGAAAGACAACATAAATAATTGGGATAATTAGGATTGGAGATTATAAGTTTGTTATGTGAGCTTAATCTCAGCATGATATATTGATTTAACAATATATCTGTAAATAATTGTTAGCCAAATATTCTGAGATTTCAAACCAAAAATCTTTCATTTGTTTTCGTTTATGTTTTGAGGCATCTGTCTACATGGCTTTATGGTTGTAATTAGCACTTTCATTCACTGATCATCTAGATCTTGTCATGTTAGACAGATTTGGTCTTGTGGTTGTAGTTGTAAACCTGACGAGATCACATAAACCTTGTCTAAATATTGATTTTGGGACTCCTTCTGTTGCAGTAGTGAAGCGCCATAAATCAGACTGCCAAAATTCTCATCTTCCATTATTACTGGCAGCTAAACTCCACTTTGTGAACATGATTGCTCCAGGAATGTTTCCAGGTCCTGGCAATGGACTGGACAAAATGTTAATAGAGACGTCAAAGGAATGTGTGTCAGACTGTTTTGCAAACAAACATTATACAAAGGAAATTATTAAATATCTCTTATGCTATATAGCCAAGGCTGCATTTATTTGATTAAAAATACTGTAAAATTGTGAAATATTATTACAATTTAAAATAACAGTTTTCTATTTAAATAAATATAAAAAAATAATTTATTCCTGTGATGCAAAGCTGAATTTTCAGCATCATTACTCCAGTCTTCAGTGTCACGTGATTCTTCAGAAATCATTCTAATATGCGGATTTGCTGCTCAAGAAACATTTCTTATTATCAATGCTGAAAATAGTTAATATTTTTGTGTAAACCATGACATGTTTTTTTTTTTCCAGGATTAATTGATTAATTCGATAATGATTTGAAATGTGAAATTAATTTGATTTGAAAGTTCAAAAGAGCTTCATTCATTTAAAATATAAATCTGATATCATAAATGTCTTTGCTGTCACTTTTGATCAATTTAATATGTTGGCTACCTGCTGAGAAGTATACATTTCTTAGTTAAGTTGTTATGCATTCAGTGGCAATGGAAAGTCTGAGAAATTCTGTAGCAGTGAGAGTAGTCCATTTTTATCGGTAGCTGAAAGACATTTAATCTAGGTCACAATGCAATAATGATAAATAAAGCATACAGTCGAATAGGCACTGGTGATCTGCAGAAATCCAGCAGGCTGAGATTGTGTGCGGTCCTACTTGACATTCACTCAGTGTCGTAATATTCTAGAGTGAAAAACTCAACTGTTTCTTTATTGACCGACCTTGGGTTTCTTTATTCTGTGGTTATAGGTTGAGCTGCAATGTAAGAGCCTGAATCATTTGCCCACCTTGAAGTTTTTTTTACAAGCGTCATATTAACAAAATCGCATTTCTGAATCTTACTTGAGCAAGGAAATACAAAAGTATCTTTTTTTTCACCAGTTTTTTTAACACAACATACACAAAGTAACTACAGCCCTTCACATTTCACACATTTACCTGCTTAGTTTTTAACATTTTTAATGACATTAAAGTTGTGTTAGTCTTAATTCGCAGCCCACTTCAGTCACTCTTTGAAAGATCGTTGGGTGTTGATTGGGTGGATTCAAAGATAGCCTCCGGTATGTAATCTGCCACTGATGATACTGTCACAATATAAAGTTTCAAAAGACTGGGGAATTTTTTTTTGTTTTTTTGACAGAAAATTACTTCACATTCCACTCACATACTCATAGACTGTAACTGGTGTACCTAACAAAAATTTTTTAAAGCAATCATATGGGTATGCCTAACTTTGTGTGATTTTGACCAGCTCATCGAAAGACTTGTTGGTCAAGTCTTTGCACTGCTAAACATGCATTTGTCATCAGTATGTCTAGATCCTTCAGTGCTTGTGTGTTCTGCTCAGAAACTTCATGATCCCTGATATGTTCCCCCCCCCCAACACACACACACACACACACACACACACACACACAAGGAACTTGGCGCCCCCTAACCGCATCCTGCAGCTGTCTCCCGAGTGACAGACTCGTTTCAAACTGTTTTAAACGTAGCTATTACCTTTAGCTCAATGAGGCCGTACCAGCCCAAACCAGCACATGCTGTAATAAGGTCTAAATTGTGCAAGTTTAAAAAAGAACACAAAAATCTAAAAGTCTAAAATGGGAATCAATCATATTTTTTGGGGAAGTGTCTAGAAACTAAATATAATGTTTCGTGTGACTCCAGTGGACATTGAGCCATTTTTCTGTTCTTGTGCAAGTGACAAGGAAGTTAAACTCCATTGGTGACAGAAATGGAGAAAAAAACCTTGGGAGAAACCAGACTCAGCCGAGGGACAGTTCTCCTTATGGTGTGGTTTAATTCCAGGCTCCATCACAAGTCAGATCTTTCAGAATATTTCATCCAGTTCCTTCTGCTTGAAGATCGAGATACATTACATTTGGTGGGAGAGTTACCGAAGATCTGTACCGATGGCTGTCTAAATACAGGTTCAAATGGGGTCTAAAACATTTTGAGCTTGTCCACTTGTTGAAAATGAATTCAAACGAATTGCTTTCGCAGTGAAGACGATCATGTAGTCGAATGAGGTTGAACTGGCACAAAATAACCTATGTTTGCCACCCACTGACCTAACATATGAGCGTTATGGGACGTGTTTTTAAAAAGTGCACTAAAACAATTGATTCAAACTTTGTTATGGTGTGCCAAAACAATCAAAATCACCTTTACCATTTGCATCATTTCCATTCCCTTCCTTTCCTGCTTGCTCGTACGCAGTGTAATGGCTTTATTTAAATGCATTCATGCACTACATTCATCACAAGAGGCTCACAGGAAATGTATTTAAAATCCAGGTGTAAACGGTAATGCGTCTCAGCTGACCACTTGTGACTGGATCACTGAAAATGCATCTTAATACCATTTGGAAACAGGGCCAGAGAAATTTAAAGTCACGATGAAGCTGAAGTAGCGACAGCTTTTTTTGTCTGTATTGTGACATACATCCGAGTGTAACCAATTAT
>NW_015657491.1:66883-67539 GCF_001515625.1 Sinocyclocheilus rhinocerous
ACAATATAAAGTTTCAAAAGACTGGGGATTTTTTTTTTTTTTTACGGAAAATCACTCCACATTCCACACGCATACTCATAGCCTGTAATTGGTGTAACTAACAAATCACTTTTAATGCAATCATATGGGTATGCCTAACTTTCTGTGATTTCAACCAGTTCATCGAAAGACTTGTTGGTCAAGCCTTTGCTCTGGTAAACATGCATTTGTCATCAGTTTGTCTACTAAGATCCTTCAGTGCTTGTGTGCTCTGCTCAGAAACTTCATGATCCCTGACATGTTCCCCACCCCCAACACACACACACACACAAGGAACTTGGGGCCCCCTAACCGCATCCTGCAGCTGTCTCCCGAGTGACAGACTCGTTTCAAACTGTTTTAAACGTAGCTATTACCTTTAGCTCAATGAGGCCGTACCAGCCCAAACCAGCACATGCTGTAATAAGGTCTAAATTGTGCAAGTTTAAAAAAGAACACAAAAATCTAAAAGTCTAAAATGGGAATCAATCATATTTTTTGGGGAAGTGTCTAGAAACTAAATATAATGTTTCGTGTGACTCCAGTGGACATTGAGCCATTTTTCTGTTCTTGTGCAAGTGACAAGGAAGTTAAACTCCATTGGTGACAGAAATGGAGAAAAAAACCTTGGGAGAAAC
>NW_015657491.1:86768-92901 GCF_001515625.1 Sinocyclocheilus rhinocerous
ACAATATAAAGTTTCAAAAGACTGGGGATTTTTTTTTTTTTTTACGGAAAATCACTCCACATTCCACACGCATACTCATAGCCTGTAATTGGTGTAACTAACAAATCACTTTTAATGCAATCATATGGGTATGCCTAACTTTCTGTGATTTCAACCAGTTCATCGAAAGACTTGTTGGTCAAGCCTTTGCTCTGGTAAACATGCATTTGTCATCAGTTTGTCTACTAAGATCCTTCAGTGCTTGTGTGCTCTGCTCAGAAACTTCATGATCCCTGACATGTTCCCCACCCCCAACACACACACACACACACACACACACACACACACAAGGAACTTGGGGCCCCCTAACCGCATCCTGCAGCTGTCTCCCGAGTGACAGACTCGTTTCAAACTGTTTTAAACGTAGCTATTACCTTTAGCTCAATGAGGCCGTACCAGCCCAAACCAGCACATGCTGTAATAAGGTCTAAATTGTGCAAGTTTAAAAAAGAACACAAAAATCTAAAAGTCTAAAATGGGAATCAATCATATTTTTTGGGGAAGTGTCTAGAAACTAAATATAATGTTTCGTGTGACTCCAGTGGACATTGAGCCATTTTTCTGTTCTTGTGCAAGTGACAAGGAAGTTAAACTCCATTGGTGACAGAAATGGAGAAAAAAACCTTGGGAGAAACCAGACTTAGCCGAGGGACAGTTCTCCTTATGGTGTGGTTTAATTCCAGGCTCCATCACAAGTCAGATCTTTCAGAATATTTCATCCAGTTCCTTCTGCTTGAAGATCGAGATACATTACATTTGGTGGGAGAGTTACCGAAGATCTGTACCGATGGCTGTCTAAATACAGGTTCAAATGGGGTCTAAAACATTTTGAGCTTGTCCACTTGTTGAAAATGAATTCAAACGAATTGCTTTCGCAGTGAAGACGATCATGTAGTCGAATGAGGTTGAACTGGCACAAAATAACCTATGTTTGCCACCCACTGACCTAACATATGAGCGTTATGGGACGTGTTTTTAAAAAGTGCACTAAAACAATTGATTCAAACTTTGTTATGGTGTGCCAAAACAATCAAAATCACCTTTACCATTTGCATCATTTCCATTCCCTTCCTTTCCTGCTTGCTCGTACGCAGTGTAATGGCTTTATTTAAATGCATTCATGCACTACATTCATCACAAGAGGCTCACAGGAAATGTATTTAAAATCCAGGTGTAAACGGTAATGCGTCTCTGACAGAAATGGAGAAAAAAACCTTGGGAGAAACCAGACTCAGCCGAGGGACAGTTCTCCTTATGGTGTGGTTTAATTCCAGGCTCCATCACAAGTCAGATCTTTCAAAATATTTCATCCAGTTCCTTCTGCTTGAAGATCGAGATACATTACATTTGGTGGGAGAGTTACCGAAGATCTGTACCGATGGCTGTCTAAATACAGGTTCAAATGGGGTCTAAAACATTTTGAGCTTGTCCACTTGTTGAAAATGAATTCAAACGAATTGCTTTCGCAGTGAAGACGATCATGTAGTCGAATGAGGTTGAACTGGCACAAAATAACCTATGTTTGCCACCCACTGACCTAACATATGAGCGTTATGGGACGTGTTTTTAAAAAGTGCACTAAAACAATTGATTCAAACTTTGTTATGGTGTGCCAAAACAATCAAAATCACCTTTACCATTTGCATCATTTCCATTCCCTTCCTTTCCTGCTTGCTCGTACGCAGTGTAATGGCTTTATTTAAATGCATTCATGCACTACATTCATCACAAGAGGCTCACAGGAAATGTATTTAAAATCCAGGTGTAAACGGTAATGCGTCTCAGCTGACCACTTGTGACTGGATCACTGAAAATGCATCTTAATACCATTTGGAAACAGGGCCAGAGAAATTTAAAGTCACGATGAAGCTGAAGTAGCGACAGCTTTTTTTGTCTGTATTGTGACATACATCCGAGTGTAACCAATTATTGAAAAAAAAAAAAAAATGTAGGATGGGAACTCTGTTGTTGTTGATTAAATTGAGACGTATGCATTATACAAAAAAAATGTGACGCATACAAAATGATTAGAGAAATTTGGCAAACTCAAAAAAAGAAAAATATAAATACATAAATATGATATAATGAAACAATTTTATATTTTATTTCTTGCCGACTTTAATCTCATCCAGTTAGACAGTGATTGTGGATTTATTTATAAAATTACTTTCTAGGTAAAATAACAGTTGATGGTCCCAGTACTGCATATACTGGCATCCTATCTGATATAAAAGTACATTTCAATCAATAATAAAGAGAGGCAGACCACAGGCTGCTCAGATGTGATCCTCAAAAATGATAGATTTTTGCAGTCCTTCCCTTAATTACATACATTTTTTATATGAAATATGTAATTATTTTAATTAGACAATCACATATGTGATGTCTGTTTCCACGCTTTTCATGCTGCACGTATCCAGAGCACATGATCTTCTGAAGCGCCTACATCCAGACAATAGACACACCCTCATAGTAAAACACTACAGAGATCCCAATCCCGTCCGAAGCAATCACTTAAATTGCAGACTGACCTTGTTGTGAATTATACATTTTCTAAATGTTGTTTCCGTAGTTCTTATGCCATTGTTTTTCATTTTGAGTGCTGTGGGAATGTCAGGAAAAACCTGCTCTGATCTCAGGTCGGACCTCGGGTCCAAGTGGACCCTTGAAGACCTCTAGGTCCTGCATGACATAAACAGACAACCTCTCTATCAATGTTTGTTTTTTATTATCTAGATAACAATAATTCACACTGCAGTCTCATAATGCTGCAGTTGATCTTAATGACCATTCACTGCTCAAGAACTTTGGTTTAATGAATGTTAATAGCTGCGTTAATTCTGTTCCTAAAGTAAAAAAAAATAAAATAATAAAAAACAGGAAAATACCTGTGTTATCATTTTAGGAAAGTATTATTATTATGCACTTAAACTTTTAATTATATTAATTAGAAGTTTATTATCATTGTTATTCAGTGATGGAAAAAGTCAACTTTAAGTTTTGCCATTTTTATAAATGTTGGTATTAGTTGGTTTCATTTTTAAATATAAATAAAAATCCTTAATAGCTGCGTTAATTCTGTTCCTAAAGTAAAAAAAAAAATAATAATAAAAAACAGGAAAATACGTGTTATCATTTTAGGAAAGTATTATTATTATGCACTTAAACTTTTAATTATATTAATTAGAAGTTTATTATCATTGTTATTCAGTGATGGAAAAAGTCAACTTTAAGTTTTGCCATTTTTATAAATGTTGGTATTAGTTGGTTTCATTTTTAAATATAAATAAAAATCAGTGAAATGTTGACATTATCCTAAAGATTTCTTTTTTTCTTTTTCTTGTTTGAATCATTGAATCAGCTGCCTATAGTGCAGCACACTAGGGTTTGGAACACAACAAATGTATTACACCAAACACACTCATCATAATGTTAGAAAACATATATAACTCAGGCCCTGGGAGTGTTTTTAACCTGCTGACTTGAAGCTCATCACCTGTCCCAGTCAAATGACTCGTCAGTGCTTATTATCTGTCGTTTCAGAGGCAGCCCGCAGTGAACCATGACCCCCTCCTCACTCACTCTCTCTCTCTCTCTCTGAATAAGTGGGAAACTAGGTCATGGAGCCAGGCTGCCAGTAGTGGCAGTGTGTGTCTCGCTCTCTTTTTTGAAGCTTAAATAGGCCTTTTATGTAACATGGGGGTGGGGGATACATGAGTGTGTAGACGCTATATGGATGTGAATCTCCCAGCAGCTTTGGAAGGGAAATAGTCTGAGGAATTACTATAAACGTCTCTTCCTTTTTAGTTTTTTTTTTTTAAATTCCTGGAAAAACATAATGGGCTTCTTTTATCAAACGATTCTGTAGCATATCCTTTGAAGTAGATTTTTCATGCTTTGCACACTCAGCAACCATAACTGCGCATGTGTGAAATAGATTGCTAGGATTCAGAATGCTTTTAATGCTAAAGAAAAAAACCTTAGTATGCAAGTGATTTTTTTTTCTTTTGTTTTTTTTATAGGTTCTTTTTTTCTTTTTCTTTTTTACACCCATATTTTGATGCACAGAACAATTTTCCAATCTAGCTTGGAACGCATGTACTGTGTTTTGAGAAATGTCATCTCTGTATTCATGTTGATTTCATGTTGATCTTTATAAACCTTTACGTTTTCAGCAAATGTTTTGATTTAGTAACGCAGAAATGTCATGACTGTCAAAAAGTGAAATAATTTGTATCCTCTTTAGCGTACACATTATTTATTTAAAAAATATTTTTAAACATATTTTCCTAGGTAACATTATTTTAAAAACAAACACATTTCTTTCAGTTTTCATTTCAAATTTATTTAATAAGTCATTTTTATTAGTTATTGTTTATTGTGATTTTAGAACTTTTCAAAGTTACAAAAGTTGCAAAGGCAACATTTCTAATTTTACTTTTTTTTAAAAAGTATTTTATATTATTTTAGGTTTATTTCAGTTAACCAAATTATTTTAGTATTTTTACTTTTAATTGACAGTAATGGCACTGGATTATCATGAATGTTTCTCATATATATTTTAGGGGTGGAACGGTTCAACTTACTCACGGTTCGGTTCGTATCACGGTTTTAGAGTCACGGTTTCGGTATGGTTCGGTATGTGCTATGTTTAGGCAAAAACTATACTGTCAAATAAAAATAAAGAAAATAAGAATACTCTATCTAACTATTAATATTTGCGCGCGTTCTGAGGCGTGGATGAACGCACGCACAAATCTTCGCGTCCTCTGGCTGAGACTGTCTCTTAAATGTTTAAACTGGCAAAGCTTAAATAAGTGTAGCTTAAACACAGATATCAACGTGTGCTGTTCAGGTCTCACCTGTGCGCACGCGCTATCAGCACCCAGGTGATGACGGAATAAATGCTATATATATATATAGTGTCATGTCATTTTTCAAGCAAAACGACTGCTTTATAATGTCCTGAATTACATTTACAATCATGGTTGTGGAACAAACGCAGTCTCAAGGCGTTCCATACTGTCCAGATGTTTGACCCCCTTGTTTCCTGTGCAGGAAAGCATGTGCACATCTGCATCCTTTTCTTGCGACATCCTTATCTGCTGCTGCATTTCGTTTCAGGGCAAGTCCTAAACCCGAGAGAATGGGTAAGGGAGTTAATGAATGTTTTGACATTTTCAAACCTACAAACAAACTCTGGAGTGTTGAAAAGAGGAGCTGAGAGGAACAGATTGCAGAGCCGCCCGGCGTAATGCAGAGCTTTGATCTTCCACCCTGTCGTCTTGTGTCGGAGTTCTTTGAACTAAGTGCTTGGGGTCAAGCATGTGGGTGTTGGGCGTCTTACTAGGGTTTCCTGTGAAATGGACCCTCATGAGAGGTGAACGAGGGCAAGGAAACCCCAGACGCCCCTCCGTTGGGTCAGGTCTTAGAGTGACAACACAGACATGATCTTCAGTGCCTTTGGTTTTGTGTGTATGAGGGTTATAGTGTTAGACAAAACAAAAACACAGTGTCTGTCTGGGCTTGTCCACCTTTGAGACACACATTCTCTTTCCTTTCTAAGTTTGACTGACTGTCTCACTTTATTTTCACTTATTTGTGTTCAGCTCTATCCCAAAAACCGTTATTCTGATCATTCATCAGAAGAGATGCTTGATCTTATGATGGGATATTCTGGGTTCAGTACGAGTTAAGCTCACTCAGCAGCATTTGTGGCGTATTTCCACTTACTCTCTTCCTCTCTCTCTCTCTTTTTAAATACATTTTAAAAATCTGAGTTGCACTGTGGCACTTATAGGAGTGATTGGGGCTAATCCATAAATGTTAAAATACTCACTGTTTCTGCTTTCTAAATGATCCAAGAATTGGTCATGATTATGTTCATTGTAACTGCCTCAAATTGCAACCTTGATTTTATTTATTTATTTTTGAAGAAACTGAAGGATGGTAATCTACATTATGCTGCCAAAAATACTGTTGATTTAAGCTTAATTTATTGAAACTGGCATATATTAATTATGTGTATTTTAAAATATGGATGTACTAATTTGAAATGTTTCTTGAGCAGCAAATCAGCATATGTGACCCTGGA
>NW_015657491.1:92911-93964 GCF_001515625.1 Sinocyclocheilus rhinocerous
GATTTTTGTTTTATGCCAAAAATCATTAGGATATTAAGTGAAGATCATGTTCCATGAAGATATTTTGTAAATTTCGTACTGTAAATATATTAAAACTTAATTTTTGATTAGTAATATGCATTGCTAAGAACTTCATTTGGACAAATTTAAAGGCGATTTTCTCAATATTTAGATTTCTTTGCACCCTCAGATTCCAGATTTTCAAATAGTTGTATCTCGGCCAAATATTATCCTATCCTAACAAACATACATCAATGGAAAGCTTATTTATTCAGCTTTCAGATGATGTATAAATCTCAATTTCGAAAAATGTGCTCTTATGACTGGTTTTGTGCTCCAGGGTCACATATTAGAATGATTTATGAAATCATGTGATACTGAAGACTGGAGTAATGATGCTGAAAAACCAGCTCAACTGGTCATATCTATAATGTCTTGCTCCTGGATTATAACCGCTTTTGATATGTCAGTTTCATCTGACCCAACCTTACATATGAACTTCTGTTGAATTAATTAACCATAAAGTCAGTGCAGTACTTTGAAGTGTGTTGCGTATAGTAACTTTATATAGTCAGTCACTGAGTGTCACAGCATTGCAGTGGTGTGCTGGTGATCCTGTAAACATATGGATTTAGCACACACATTCCCTTATTGATGCATTTTCACTGCTTTCTCCTTCAATCCAATTCCTTAGTGATTCATTACTGACTCCAGAAAATAAGGCCAATGAATAAAATGGCCTCCGTTTCCTTTTTTCTGCATCTCTTTGAAGTGTTAATGAAGCAGCGGCTGCGTGATTAAGTCGAGATGGCTATCTGAACCGACGTACATCACCTCGTCTTATGCGCCAAAGCACGATAGCACAGCCCTAATGTTAGACGAGAGACACTGACTCTTTCTCTCCTGCTTCTTGCGGTGCCTAAATTATTTATCTGGTTTGGGGAAGCCCAACTCACTGAACAGGAAGAGAGTATTTTTAGCCTGAAGTCTGGGGTGTGGAGGTCTGAGAAAGCAAGTCTTCCTCCCGGGAGACTCGTGTCCTTATTCTCTCTT
>NW_015657491.1:94799-110056 GCF_001515625.1 Sinocyclocheilus rhinocerous
CCTCGTCTTATGCGCCAAAGCACGATAGCACAGCCCTAATGTTAGACGAGAGACACTGACTCTTTCTCTCCTGCTTCTTGCGGTGCCTAAATTATTTATCTGGTTTGGGGAAGCCCAACTCACTGAACAGGAAGAGAGTATTTTTAGCCTGAAGTCTGGGGTGTGGAGGTCTGAGAAAGCAAGTCTTCCTCCCGGGAGACTCTCGTGTCCTTATTCTCTCTTCATTCTTCTCTCTCGTGTCCTTTCCTTTCTCACTTTCTTGCGTGAGAAAGATCTGAGTAAGGATGAGAGACTGTGTTACTGGGTTACCCAGTTCTGTCAGTGAGCGCGGGGATGCTCCTGCCTTGAGAACTTCTAAAATGGTGTGTCATGAAGAGATAAGTACTTTTGTAGGACAGTTTGTTTACCATTGGACTGTCATTCTCTTACTGCTAACATGACCTCATCTCATGCTCACATTTTTACACAAAGGCATGAGGCCTGTACACAACCTCACACTGACAATTTTTCATAAACTCCTGCTTGGCTGAACATTTTTTTGTATTTCCTCTTAAAGCTATGATAAAATTGACTTAAAGGGATAGTTCACCCAAAAATGAGAAATCTGTCACTTACTCACCCTCAAGTTGTTCCAAACCTGTATGAATTTTTTTTTCTTCTGTTGAACACAAAAGAAGATATTTTGAAGAATGTTGGTAACCAAACAGTTGGCGGTAGCCATTGGCTTCCCATACTATGGACGTTAGTGGCTACAGTGAACCGTTTGGACTGTTAAGGCCCCGATATACTTCAAGCGAAATCGAAGAACGAACTGATGTGACGTCATTTCGAACTAAATCCAGCCAAAACGAAGTTCGTTTTGTGTTCTTTTTGGGAGTTCGAAACGGCTTGCCAAAGCGAACTTTCTGGAAAAGTTCATCCGGCTGCAAAACACCTTCGTACTACCATTGGTCCATGATGATTACGTCATAGGAGGTGTGCGCTGAGGCTCCGCCTTTCACGCAGAACTCTTCTCTGGGTTCATTTCGTCTGTCGAGTCCTTGGAGGTGAGATGTCCACACAGTGGAGAGCCGCTTTATAGTAGCAAATTAAGTTGTGCTTCTGATGAAATGAGACACTGACACTGTTTTTCATGTTTAATACTGCTGATTGCTTTTAAGCAATATATTAAAGTGCCATGTAAATACACGTGACGTGACTTCACAGAAGTGCTAATTTGCAGAGCTCGTGCAAACATACCCACGTTGCTATGAACAGATGCTTTTTTATTTAAAAAATGCTTGCTGTTCTCTCCATTTTTGTTGTGTTTATTTTGTTACTGAGTGGAAAGCGTGCAGCTCATATTTACATATTCATATGAAAACCCAGCTAAAGTAATTTTTTTGTGATTTACAGTTTTCTACATAAAATCATCCTTCATAAAGATGTAGAACATTCTGAGTAAGGCCATGTCAAAGATTGAAATCATAGTGAAATTAATGGTTGAAATAAAACTTTGATCTTGTTATCTCCTAATTAGGTTTTGAGACTTTAGCCTGGATTTCACAGACAGGGTCACATATAAACATTGCTTTCATCAGAGTGGGTGGCGTCGGAATGTTCGATAACAGTATACCGCTGCTCACGTATTTCGAACTTCGTTTTACCCCTAAACTAAGAATGAAAAAGAACTTCGTTTTGAGTATATCGGGGCCTTTTGTTTGATAAAATGTTCGTTGACTAATATAATCCCTGTGACTATATCAACATGCAGTATCGTTGACAAAATAAGACGAGACTAAAATGTAATTTAAAGGGGTCATATGACGTTATTATGTGTATTTGGTGTAATGAAATGTGTTTATGCGGTTTAAGGTTAAAAAAACACATTATTTTCCACATACAGTACATTATTGTTGCTCCTCTATGCCTTACCTTTCTGAAACATGTCGATTTTTACAAAGCTCATCGGTCCGAAAAGCGAGGTGTGTTCCGATTGGCCAGCTATCAAGTGCGTTGTGATTGGCTGAATACCTCAAGCATGTGACGGAAATGTTACGCCCCTTACTATAATGTGATGCCGTGTCCCGGCGCGATGAGACAAAAACAATAAAACCCATTATAAACAGGGCATTTGTTGCATCCAGTGGGCAAAGTAGTTTCGCTTTCGCAACGAAACACACAGCGTCTTCACGACATAACGGCAGCGGCAACAATAATGCTACAGCAAGAATAAAAGTTATGCCTTTATCTTTGCGTGAACATTTGGGCGGTGTTATGCAAATCTTCCCACACAGTGACGTAGACGAAATCGCATCATATGACCCCTTTAAAAAATAAAAACTATACCAAAATTTTTATTTTTGTTAAAAAAAGGAGACACAATATTATTGCGGACTGTTGTTCACGCCTCTACTACACAAGCTTTCATGTGTGCGGTTGCCAGATATCAATAGTTAAAATTGGAATTACTATTAGGAATTTTACTGTTAAAATATTTTTTGTTTGTTTTTGCCAATTTTCATAATGACTAAGACTAAATAAAAAATGGCTGACAAAATTAACACTAGTTGGATGGAAAAGAGAACATAAGAGTCTTCATTTTCTCCCGACATCAGAACCACTCTGAATCATACCAACTTGTAAAAAATGGGCATCCAATGTCCCCTTTAAAAGAACCTTTTTTTCTTTTCTTTTCTTTTTGTGAAGTGTGAAGAACATTTTACAACCCAGGCTCATTGGATATGCATGACTTTGGCTAAATTTCCACAAAACCTGAAATGCATTTCTTCAGGCAGTACATTTCGCTGCTCTTTTCAGGTGCCATGTCGACAAGAAGTGCTAAAAGCGATAGTTTTTTTTTTTTCACTACTGGAGATGTGCATTTAACAACCCAGTGACACATTTTTGCGAAATAATATTGCGGTACTTGCAACATGTCTCACTATGTTTTCAAAGTAAATATCTAATGACTGGCGCTAAATAAAGGAAGAATTTTCAGTTTTCTCCAAACTGTTAGACATGACTGTGGCAACATTTTATTATGTTGGTTAATACCTGTCGGCAGTCTGAAAATGAAATGTCTGGTGAGTGGTGCTAAAATCGAATTTGAAATTAATGTACCACCTCCTAAACTTAACCAATAGTGTTAACAAAGGCACATGAGAGATAAAAACTTTTGCTAAAGCAACCACAATGTCCTACCTTCCTTCTGTGAGGCTTTGAGCTCTTTTCTAGATGGTTGTGACTCCCCAAACTCGTACCTGGAGCTAGTTATGTGATACAAACGTCAAAATGTATTCATTTACAAATCATGCACAAGTGTTTTGAGGTCATAGCATAGTATTGTGCAAGGAATCATGCAAAAATAAGTCTTTATTAATTGATAATCTGCCCTGTATTTATAATGTTTGTGAAAAGGAACAAAAATGGTTGGTGTTTTACTCCTTTTAGTGTTCATTTCAGCTGGAAAGTGTCTTCTGAAGCCTTACAACATACTGTATTTGTGTGAAGAAAGCCCAAAATATTCCCCTCTTCCATATTGAATTGAACATGAGCATGAATGACATTTGTTAGTTTTGGTGTCATGGGGAAATTATCAGTGAATGAACTGAATTTTTGCTTGTTCCTCCAACAAAGTAATCAAAAGTACAAAGAAGTGTTTACATTCTTAAAATCATTCCACAGAAAACAACATGAGGGTGAATAAATAGCGACAGATGTTTTTTTTTTTTTTTAGGTGACCTGTTCCTTCTAAAAGGCCCCATAAGCCCTGCAGCCTATTCTTGTTCAGACAACAAAAACTTGTTTTGCCGCGGTCATGTCAGTTTGTGTGATAAGCCTCTAAAGGTTATATATCATGATAGTTCCTCTTAGTCATTCTAACTGATGTTGACGTTATGCATGAGCACTGACTGATTTTGTAGAACAGAAATCGTGTAACAGCTGTAACTTTGTACCACTCAAAAGTGAAAAGAATAAGGGAACACTGACTTACCAAAAACAAGCAGACCTGTTTTTGCTCAAAACGTTTAGTTTTCCAGTTGGCGCTAGTTCTGCCACTAGCTCTGTTTCACAATATGCTCTTTACTCTTTAAACCTTAAGTTTCAAAGGAGGTTTTTTTTTATGATTACGCTCACGTCAAAATTAAAGTATACTTTGAGCTTAAGGGGGTGTCGCTGTTTTCTACTAAAGACGGAACACGACAACAGCGTTTTGGGGCTTTGAAAATTCAGACTTTTGAAAATGGGTTTCAGAGTACAAGTTCTTGAAAACTATAATGTGATTGTCCCTGTGTAAGCTACGAAAACAAATTTGTGAAAATGGTGACGTCATTTGCATGCATATTACGTGTTCAGTCTGTAGGAATGCATGTATGTGCAGATGCGTAGTGCTTCTTTTCAAAGTGAGGTCGCCAGCTACTGGCCTGGCATGCATAATACAGCGTTTTTAGTCATTGTCATCTGTACACAAAACTTTTCCGTTTTTAGTACATTGTTGTCGTGTAAATGTACCCTGAGATGGTTGGAGTGGTTTTTGATGGGTCAAAATTTATAGTTTTCCAGTTGGCACTAATTTTGCCACTAGCTAGCACTGATTTACAATTTGTTCTTTTAAACCCTTATTTTTTATTTTATTATTATTTTTTATTTATCTTTAAACTTTACGTTTTTTTTATGCGAGTAGTATTTGCCTGTTGTAAAGTCGCCGACATAATGCATTGCTGTGTGTATGCTAAAGCTCAAAGTATACTTTTTGACGAGTACGCGCATAGCTAGATTTTTCTGTGTACTTTTTGCATTAATTAGTTCCCAACCCGTCCCAACCCGAAAAAAAATGGAACTGAGAAATGGAACAACAACAAAAAACTTCTTGAGATGCAGCAAAAAGGCATTCGCGTTTGTGTGTCAAAACTGAAGTATACTTGAGACGTATGATGGTTGGAGTGGTTTTAAGTGTTTTAGCGTGCTGATTAGATGTTTGAGGGTTATTAGAGTGTTGCTATTAGGGTGGTTAATTGCAGGCCCAAGTCAAATGTGTCTACAGTGAAGTTAATATGATTTATGGACTGATGTTGCAGAGTTCTCTCCTTCTAATAGAAATTTTTGCCTGGTTTTTGTCTGCCTAAGTTTGATTGTTTAGAAAATTTAATAGCACATGTCTCCTCAACGTTTAGTACTATAACGGGATGTTCCAGCGCTTGCCTTAGCAAACATTGCTAAGTATGATTAATATAATAAATCACGGCCTAAGAGTGAACCAGAGTAATGTAGCACAATACATTAGCATACAATTTAACTCCTCCTTTTCTTATCTATCTGTAATACCCACTCCCAACATATCCTTTCCCCCAATTAGCATAAAAACAGAGGTTCAGTGATTAAAGAAGAGCGTGGCTGTGCAAACAAATGTGCAAAGCGGTGTGAGAACAGCACTGCTGTGTCCTGCATATATACAGCAGCAAAGCGGGGCAGCACACGGCCGGCCCTTTATTTGATGTAATATTCTTTGACATATTGAGACTAATTTTTTGCCTACAGACCTAAACAGCTGTGGCCTAATTCTGTTTTATCCCCCCCCTTCACTCCACATTTTGCCTTGTAAGGCTGAGTTATTCCTGGCATATGAGGTTTGACAGTGCGCTGCGTTGTCATACGCTATGACCACCCAGTGGACAGGACAGTAGCCTTGGGATTAATATATGGAAGGGGGTCAGGCCGGGCCCAGAGGCTGGGCTCTGATGACTGTGATGGGAAGGGGGTTGTGGTGATCCAACTGTGTTTACATTTCCCCTCTCTCCCGTGCCGCCCGGCGTGCTAATCACCCTGCCAAGTTAAATGAGCATTCGCTCATGAAATCTGTGTGTATATTCGTATTTCTCTGGGGAACAAATAATGGGGTCAGTGCCAGGGTCAAAATGCAAACATGTTATGCGCAACTAATGACTGTTGTAGCAGTTTTATGAGTCATGTTTATAGTTGTTGACGTTTGTCTTCCGATTCAGCGCTCGTTATACGTGTTTGTTTTTTCATTTCCACAGAGCGCACGCAAAAAAATGCTAAATATACAGAGGTCTATGGTAGTGCTTATCATTATTTGACATGTTAAAGACTTTGCTCACAACCAGCATAATATTATAGCATTATTAACATACAGCTTTCCTGTCTATGCTAGATTACATATTGGCTGAGTGTTCATGTTCATACATCAGCTCTGTTTTAATAAAAAGACGTCAAGTGTTTGCTGTCATTGCTTTTCGGTCATTCGACAAAACAAAAAAGGTGTCATTTGTGTCCCTTGTGCATATGTGAAATCATTTTTTTTTGTACTGAATAATGAATTTTTTACTATTTGATAATATACTATAGTTTTTCTAAATTCATTCAGTAACTACACAAAATTAGTAACTTTATTTTATATTTTTAAATGTCTTTTTCTTTTGTTATGTGAAAGTTTTTTTTTTTGTATATTCGTGATCCCTGTTTTTCCAAGTTCTCCTTGCTATATTATCAAACATAGTAATTTTGATCAACAAATATGTGGAAATAAAATATTTGTGTATACACTACTATTCGATTTTGAGTTTTAAGTCAGTAAGATTTTTAAAGTTTTTAGAGTAAAATAGAGTAATATACAGTAAAAAAAAAAATGTTTTTACAAAATGTTTATCAGTTTAATACATCATTATCAAATAAGTGTTAATTTCTTTAAAAAACAAACAAAAAAAAAACTTACTGACACCAAACCTTTGAATGATTTTTTGTTTACATATGTTTAAAAAGACAAAGTAGTTTTCAGTTGTGCATCAACCCTGCTACCATCAGATTTTTTTTTTTCCTTCTTAAATTATTGAACTATCCCAAAACATTTTTTCAATAATAATGAAATAATCATCTTTTTTGGAAGTTAAATTAATTTTGTTATTGTTTTTAGTGGACAATCATTTTGTATGGTAAAAAACTGATAATTGAAACGTGAATATTTGTTGTTTCACAACCTTGAGCACAAGGCTTGTAAGATTAAACTTTCAATGCTGTTACCTTTCTAAAGCTATTGTTATATCGCACCATACGTATATTTAAATATATAAATATATTTTCATTTAGCATAGAATTTACTTAAAAGTACTCTTTAACCGCCAGTTTCAGAGAGTGACCCTGTTGATGCACCCTAATTGATATGCTTAACATTTATTCTCCTCTTGAATAACGGTCTCCTCTTGTCTCGGATGATCATACATACCTGTTCAGAACAAATACCTGTGTGGAAGAGTGCATACCACCGCTATCACATTCGACAGGCTACGACACGTCTGGTGAAACGCGCCGAGGACAGTTGAGCACGTCATCAGCATACAGATCGAGCAGACGCTGCATGTGTAGAGCCGCCTGAAAGATCCTTTATTTATAGGACTGTGTTTCAGTTGGATTCATGGTACATTTCTCATCTGTGTAACTTTGTTGCACATGTCACAAATGTAATGAAAAAAACAAATAGAGCATAAAATAGAGGTACATATGCTATAGGTATTTGTCCTTTTAAAGAATTGTGTCATAATGCTTATGTCACAAGCATCACTATTATTCTTGGTCAGTGTTATACTACTACACACATAAATGATAGCTTAAATCGTGCTGCTTCTTGAGGAGAGCTGTATTATTACTTTTCTAACTGACTAACTAACGATTGTCATCTGGTGTATGATAAAACAGGAGAAAATATGTCCTATCTAAGATTTCTGACTCCGAGGCCCCCCATAGTCCACAACAATATTGGCCTAGTTTCTTATTTTAATCTATGGCTACTCCAATATTTGTGCAAATTAGTAATTTTATTCAAATGGGAATTAAAAATATGGAATTTACGTAATTCAGAATTGAATGTGAATATGAACACAAGTGTTTTTTGGCATATTATATATTATTATTATTATTATTTATTTTTTAAAATGATGTATTATTATATTATTACTATATATTATTTTTTAAATAAAATTATTATTTAAAATGACTATTATTTGCAAAAAGTTCAAATGTATTACAATAAATTATTTTATTATTATTACTTTTTTTTAACTATTAATTAAAATAATTACATTTTGAGATTCCTGAAGTTTTAGGAGTTTAATGTTCTTCAGGGTTCCTTCTCTTTTTAACCAATGAATGTATAACTCTTCCAGTTGTTTGTGATTAATTGTTTAAGGATTTTAAAAAATTATTTAATCGTAATTCCTAATAAAATATTTTAGCACTTGCCATAACTAGTCAACTAGTCAAATAAAATATTCTTTATAAAATGCCCATGATGTTTTAAGCTTCTGTTATTTTAAATGACTTCTCAAGGTCTATTAAAAAAACACTTTTAATATTAGGCAGCCTCATATATTCAGGACCCTTCAGAGGATCTTCAGATCAAACAAATAGTCGTTAAGGAACTAAAATGAATTAAAATAATAATATTAAAAAACTTAATTTTTAGTTGTTTTTAGCTTATTTTGTATTAACTTCATCTAATCATTTGAAGTCTTCTTGAGGCCCCCTGGTTGAGAACACTGGCTTAGACTGTGATAGTCAGGTCCCTCCTTCAATAAACACACTTGCAACCATTTAGCTATGTGTGTGTTAAAACCAATAAAAACACCTTAGCAACCGAGTAACAATGACCTGGCAACCACCCTAGTTGCCCTGCTTTTTGTTGAACAGGTATTACCTCACAGGGAAAAACTCACAAAAGACATAAGAGATGCAGAATGGATTTGTGTCGTCTGTAGTGGATTGAAAAGAACACGAGCTGAGTAACAGCTATAAATTCAGGATGTTACACCACAGCAGGTGTGCCTCTCGACCTACAGTGACACACACACACTCCTCGGTCCAGACCGACAGGATGTCTACCTGGAAAAGATCCATTCAAGCTGCATGATTAGCTATAGTTTCATGTTCTAGTCGTTGAGAATGAAGGTTGGCCTGCATTCCTCACAGTCTACGTGTTACTGTGAGGAATGAGAGATTAAGCATGCCAGACTTACAGCGAGTGCGTCAGCACGACTTCCATTCAACGCCCCAGTGACTATCACTCAACACCAAACTCTTCACAATCCCTCAAATACAAATCCTGATCTGCCTCATTTTTCACCTCTAGAGGCAAGACTGTGCACAGTGTGCGGTGGGATTGAGCCAAAGTTTATTTTCTTAACTAAGTGCTAGAATGTTGTAGACATATGAAACCTTTTTTTTTTTTTTAGTTAAAGGGATCATTTACTTAAATTAAAAATTCTGTCATCCGATACTCACCCTCATGTCATTTCACATGTCAGATTTCCGTTCTTCTTCAAATGTTCACGCAGCTCCTTCCTGTACAGTGAAAGTGAATGGAGACCAAATCACACACAATCACATTAACAGCTGTAAGTTATAGAAATTTGTAAGTGATAGTGAACTCAATCTCGCATGGCTTCAAAATACAGTGTGCATGGCGTTAACAAAGCAAAGAAAAACCTGGATGGAAGGAGACACTTGTCAGGTGCCCTAAAGTGAAAAAAGTAGTGATGAGGAGGTAAAAAGGATGAAAAATTATGATGAAAAAGTTCAAGGTAAGATATATGTTATAGTAAAACATTTAATATATGACAACTGTTTTATGATGTAAATGTTAAATCACCAGCTGTGATTAAAAACTACTCTACTTTTTTTGTTAGATGTTGCTATTTTGGATTTTTTTTTTTTTTATTGTAATTTTACATAATTCATGTAATTCGCAATTGAATGTAAGAAGACAAGATAACAAACAGTTTTCGGCATATATGATTAAAACTGAATGTGTTTTAAAATTAAAAAATAATATTTGCAAATATTTCAAATGCATTACAATAAATGATAGTTCTTTTAATATTTTTTCTTTATTCCTTTAAATCCCTCAATCAATTTGTGATCCTGGGTTATTATAGTTAACTAACGGTAGGTTTACATGACAAATATTGTACTAAAAATGGAAACGCTTTCCCTTTGCGTTTTTGAAAAGTTTTGCATAAAGATGACAATATTGTCAATCATTGATGATCCCCGTTCACATGGATCCACGAAAACATCTAAAAATACTGTATTATGTGTGCCAGGCCAGTAGATGGCGATATCACTCTGTAAAGCAACACTATGCACCTGCGCACATGCGCAATCTTCAAGTATGCATTTGCGCATATCTATAGACTGAACACGTAATGCTCACAATTTCCCCGTTTTCACAAATTTGAATTTTTGTAGTTTACGTGGAGACGCTAACAGTACAGTTTTCAAATATTTGCACTTTGAAACCCATTTTTTAAATTTAGAATTACATTTTCAAGCCCCCAAAACTTTGTTGTTGTGTAAATGAACGGACAAAATGTATGAAGTGTTTTTAGTTAAAAACTGTGGAGTATAAATGCCCCTTAAACTAAAGCTACAAACATTAAAAAAAAAAAAAAATTCGTGACTTGAAATAAAATAAACTAAAATAAAATATTCTTAAAAAAAAAAAAAACCTAGTTTCCAAGGCAAAATTTCTAATTTTCATTTAGTTTAACTTGATGTACTTAAATATCTAAAACTAAACCTAAAATAAAATGAATAAATACTATGTAGATATATTTAGAAACAACAAAAACTAATAAAATTGTCAAAAACGTACAACAAAATTAATAAAACATTAAAATTTTGATGAAAGCAGAAAATATAAAAATATAAAAAATAGAAAAAAATTTGTTTTTGTTTTTTGGAGCTTGACAGCTGGTCCCCGTTCACTTTCATTGTATGGAAACGAGCAGTGCGAACATGCTGCAAAACATCTCCTTTTTTATTCCATAAAGAAAAGAAAGTCATATGGATTTGGAGTGACGTGAGGGTGAGTAAGCGATGTAAACTTTCATTTTTGGTTGAATTCAACCTGTGGCCTGAACTCCTTTATTCGATGCTGTTTATAGTGACAGCATCTGATCTGGGATCTGCTGTAAAGTAACACGCCTAACAGACAGCTCGGTGTCCAGCCCAGTTATGATTACAGGACGTCCCAGAACTAATAACAGGCTTGGCCTCCCCTCAGTTCCTGTAGCCAAGGAGCTGTAATGTTAACGTTAGACAGTGTCATTATGCTCCACCCTGAGCCTACAGAGGCGCCCAGCCTGTCATTTCAGAAGGCCGATCACAGGCAGGGGAGCGGGGGTCTTACACCATGGCCCGTACCACTCCTCTGTTAAACCAATGAAAGCATGGAGTGGGGGGAGAGATGAAAAGAAAGCAAATCGGCTGGTGTCAAGAAACTATGATGACCCCAAGATAAGAAAAAATAGGAAACTGATGACAAATGACTCACTAGAATCTAATGTGGCTAAAGATAACTCATCAAGAGTGATGCCTCATACCTGTGGCTAGTTGAGGAGAGGTGGGATTTCATTCTGATTTATGATTTTTGTCTGGCAGATGATAAAAAAGTCCCATTGGCTTGCATTGAAAGAGGGACCAGTGTCATACAGTATCTATTGATTATAATTTCATGAGGTTGGTAAACAATCACTCAGAACACCCTTTCAACTGCATAGCAACCCTCTAAAAACACTCTGAAGTCCATT
This sequence comes from Sinocyclocheilus rhinocerous, assembly GCF_001515625.1. Classification (NCBI taxonomy): domain Eukaryota; kingdom Metazoa; phylum Chordata; class Actinopteri; order Cypriniformes; family Cyprinidae; genus Sinocyclocheilus; species Sinocyclocheilus rhinocerous. The sequence goes on from NW_015657491.1 coordinate 106,382, forward strand.
GCAGCCACATCGCAGCCATTTTTATTTTCTTCATGAATATAAAAATCTAGTCTGCATTTTTCTATACGTCAAATTGAACACAGATGAACAATATAATCACATTCTGACCTGACACAGTAACATTTACTTATTTGTTTCCACATGCTTGAATGAACGAATAAATACACTTTCATTCATAAGGTTTATATTTTTTAAACAAAGTCTCTTATGTTAACCAAGGCTGCATTTATTATACAGTAAAATATTGTGTAATATTATTATAATTTAAAGCAACAGTTTTGTAATATATTGTAAAATGTAATTTATTCCTGTGATCAAAGCTGAATTTTCAGCATCATTACTCCAGTCTTCAGTGTCACATGATCTATCAAAAATCATTCTAATATACTGATTTGCTGCTCAAGAAATATTTCTTCTTATCAATGTTGAAAACATCGTGCTGCTTCATATTTCTGAGCATTTATTTGAAATATAAATCTTTCATAACATTATGTCCTTACAATTTAATGCATCATTGATGAATAAAAGTATTAATTTCTTCTTTTGTGACCTCTGGAGTCCCTCTCTTTTGCTTGAAGTTATTAACCCTTTGTTTATGGAGTGACAAGGTCTTTAGAATACGAGTGTGTCCAAACATCAGCGTAGTGCGATATGCCCTATGCTTTTTTTGCGGTATATTCGCTCATTTGTTAAGGGCTCTTTGTTCTTTGTTGAAATGTCAATGGCGGCATCGAACCGTGAAAGAATGGTTCAACATCATCTGACATTCTTAACATCATTTGACATAGTGATGGAAACGCTTATCTGACAGAAGAAACCCTCGTCGTCTCCTTAGTTTATTAATTTGTACAACAAAGCAAAAAATGTCAGATTCATTCAATAAGTATTGCACATCATTCAGTTCTCTGCACTGTAAATCTCTGCGATGAATCATTTAAAGAGTTTAGCCAGAAATCAAATGTCATGTTTTCACCCTCATGTCATTTCCAAACCCCTATGACTGACTGACTTCTGTCGACCACTAAATAAGAAGTTTAGAAGAATGTTCACGGTGCTCTTTTCCTTACAATACAAAGTAGATGAGGACCAGGGGCCGTCAAGCTCCAAAAAGACAAAAAATAGTTACATCATAAATGTAATCCATACGTCTTGTAATATTTAAGTGTTCTGAAGTCATACAGTACATTTATGCATGTAACACTGAAAATCTTAATGGAAATATTATTTCTATTTTATTTAAAAAGTACTGAAGTTACAGAACTAAAATACTCAAATACTCAAATGAATATAGTGTTTTTAGACACTTAGATGCATGTTAAATGCAGTTAAAAGAGAATGTTTTATAGTTTCAATTTATATTAAACGCAATTAGTTGAATGGATGAGTGATTTTTTGGGACGTCATTGTGTAATTTCATATTTTCTTTTTATCTTTGAAATATGCTGAAAGTTTACTACAGAATGTACTGACAAGCATTTATCTTAAAAATATACTAATAAATACAAATATATATATGTATATATATATATATATATATGTATGTGTATGTGTGTGTCATTTCTATGGAAACTTGTATGTCGTATATTTCAATATTTATACCTACAAAATTGTAATGAAGTTGCAATTTAGTACATTTAAAATGCATTGATTTTAAATGTAATATTGAATAACACAATAACACTACTGTTAAAATTATAATCAAGATGTTACATGTACTTTAGTCAACACATTAATTTAAGTTTAAAACACGGCAAAAGAGTAAAACAGTGATTTGAGATTTACTTTTTAAAGTAAAACTTTTAATTTGACATTACTATAAAGTGCACGTTTTAAGTGATTAAGGCCTGGTTTCACGGACAGGACTTAGACTAAGCCAGGATTAGGCCATAGTTCAGTTAAGACATTTAAGTAATTTTTATATACACGCCTTAAAAAAAAACAAAAAAAAAACATTACTGGTGTGCATCTTGAGACAAAACAAGGGCACTGACATACTGTATTTTAAGATCAATCAGTACAAGTTTCTTTCAATTGAAACAGCTCAGACTTACATTTTAGTCTGGGACTAGGCTTAAGCCTTGTCTGTGAAACCGGGGGTAAGTGTAAGTGTGTTAAGAAACAGTCTGTCTTGTGCACTTTTAAGTGGCCTTTATTACATTATTATTATATTATCTGCATGTAAGTTTTATTTTTGATTTCTTTTAAATATGCTTTTAAGTTTTGAAGTGCGCTCAAAGTGTACTTTCATTACAATTAAGCTCACTTCTTTTTCACAAGATTTTTGACCATCCCGGGAACACCATTCACTTTCATTGTATGGAAGAGAGCAGCTTGGACATTTGACCTGATTTCTCTTTTTGTGTTCAATAAAAGAAAAAAGTGATACTGGTTTTGAAAGAGTAAATGCAGATTTTATGGGTGAGCTTTTCCTTTAAATTGAACTATATCATCTTAAACTGTATGTTGCAGAATATGCATAATACATGCATACCATAACCACAATAAAATATATTTGAGTTATAGAGTTAGTTGAATTTAACATGCTCTAATATCCAGTGCCAAGTGCAGATTTTCCTGTGGTAATCATGCCGGTATCTGTTTTTCAACACTTAATAGGGTGAAAACGCTTCTTCTTACTACTATTAGTGACAGAAGAGGTTATTAAATATTTGATTTTCCATTTTAATTATTCATCAGATTTGTCATAATCACATTTATCATGTTACGTTGAAGTAGTGTTTTACTCTGAGTCAGATGTTGGTGCGAGTAGTTGAGACGCATCCCAAAATCCTGCAGTCTTGGCAGCTTCTCAACACTTCTGCTGTCCCGTTCCAAGAAAAAGCAACACCTGCAGAATTGAAACTTCCATTACTATGCATTTATGTAATGAAAAAGACCGTTTCGAATAATTAAACTGTATGGCGTCAACTGCTACACTCAAATAGGGAAACTTTTGCATGTTTAAGGAACCAATTAGACACATTTTATAAACTTTCGGGGAATTTAGAGCAAGCAGGCCTGAGAAAGAAAAAAAAACATGCTTATTATTTTGGGATCTATTAATCTATAAAAAAAAAAAAAATGCAATTTATGCATTTAAATGCAATTTGTACTTATAATGTCTTGAATGCACATCTTCTATGATCATGTTTTTAATTTCTGTATTACAATTAATTATTTAATTATTAATTTCTTTAATTTTTATATTTTTAGGGGGCATGAAGTAAAAAATGTCAGGTCATTTGACCTGTTCTCATATTAAAGAAAAATGTCTCATTAAAAGAATACAATTCTTGAAAAGAAAATCTTAAGTAGTTCGGCATTCTCAAATAATTTAAAAAGAATATTATAACAAAACTTTACTACTAATTTTACTACCAAAATTACCAATTTATATTTGAAAAAACTTTTATTCGTCCACCAAATGTCATGTTGTACAACCAACAACGTCACGTGGTGCAACCAACATGCAGGAAATAAATATGTAAAACAGAAAATGATAGAAAGGACCCTAATGCCGGTATGTCAATGTAAAGAAGTCTCTAAAAATATAAAATAATTTGACCTTTTTATGACAAGGAAAAAATAGCCTCCCTAAAAAAAGTAACAATATTTATGAATTAATAACTTTTAACTAATTCATGCATAATAATTAATTACATTTGTAAAAAAAAA